>NC_090727.1:68319529-68332029 GCF_036898095.1 Palaemon carinicauda | reverse complement strand
AAGACATACACACACATTCAAATTAAACATTCATATCCAATTATAGTTCAATTTATCTTACAAATTAAAAAGAAACATTATTTGTATAAGTATTTGCATATAAGGACACTTGAGGGAAGAAGCAAATAATAATCTCTCTCTCTCTCTCTCTCTCTCTCTCTCTCTCTCTCTCTCTCTCTCTCTCTCTCTCTCTCTCTCTCTCTCCCCTTCTAGCAGACTCTGATACTCATTTACAGCTGAGCTTACTACAAGACAATAGACTAAGAGCTATACACAGACCTAGCAAACGCCAGCCAAGGGTTGTGGTTTCCTATTTGGTAACGTCCCTGACTGATGATCGCCAGACTGGGGGTTCGAGTCCCGCTCAAACTCGTTAGCTCTTTTAGTGTCTGCAACCTCACCATCCTTGTGAGATAAGAATGCCGGTTAGTAGAACCTACAGGTCTACCTGCTGAGTCATCAGCAGCCATTGCCTGGCCCTCCCTTGTCCTAGCTTGGTTGGAGAGGGGACTTGGGCGCTGATCATATGTATATATCTCCCTTGCCTCCGCTATTTAGTGTCTGCAACCTCACCATCTTTGTTTGGTGAGGATAGGGACTTTGGGGGAGCCTATAGGTATACCTGCTGAGTCATCAGCAGTCAATGCCTGATCCTAGTTGGTCCTAGCTTGGGTGGAGAGGGGGCTTGGGTGCTGATCATATATATATATATATATACATATATATATTTATATATATATATATATATATATATATATATATATTATATATATCGATCTATCTATCTGTATATATATACATATATATATACATATATATATATATATATATATATATATATATATATATATATAAATATATATATATATATATATATATATATATATATATATATACATATATATATATATATATATATATATATATATATATATTATATATATATATATATAATATCTAGGTCATTGTCCTGCTTGCCAGGGCAATGTCACTGTCCCTTGCTTCTGCCACTCATGAGCGGCCTTTAAGCCATTAAAATCGCTGTTTTTATTACAAATGACAACGAGTTATATACCAGAGAATAAACTCCAGCCAATTGGCAGTGTCCATAAAGATTCTAATGGGATTAATGGACCTCCTCTGTGGAAGATGAAACTTCCTTAGATGACATTTGTGTAGTTTTGTGTGTTATTGTCAGTGTCAGTTTTTGGTCGGCTGTGTTAACGGTCTGGGTTTTTTTAGCCGTGTCAACGGTCTGGGTTTTTGGTTGAGCTTTTCGATTATCCTGTTTTTTTTTTTTTTTTTTGTAGGCCTTGTTAACGGTCCATTTTATTATTAGGCTTTGTTAACGGTCCGTTTTTTGTAGACCTTGTTATCGGTCCATTTTATTATTTGGCTTTGTTAACGGTCAGTTTTTTTTTTGTAAGCCTTGTTAATGTTCCGTTTATTCGGGCGTTGTTAACGGTCCGATTTTTGCAGGCCTTGCTAACGGTCCGCTTTTTTTTTTTCTTTTTTTTTGTAAGACTTGTTAACGTTTCGTTTTTTTAGGCTTTGTTAACGGTCCGTTTATTTGGGCTTTGTTAACGGTCCGTTTTTTGCAGGCCTTGTTAACGGTCCGTTTATTCGGGCTTTGTTAACGGTCCGTTTTTTGCAGGCCTTGTTAATGGTCCGTTTATTCGGGCTTTGTTAACAGTCCGTTTTTTTAGGCTTTGTTAACGGTCCGTTTTTTGCAGGCCTTGTTAATGGTCCGTTTATTCGGGCTTTGTTAACAGTCCGTTTTTTTAGGCTTTGTTAACGGTCCGTTTTTTGCAGGCCTTGTTAATGGTCCGTTTATTCGGGCTTTGTTGACGGTTCGTTTTTGTAGGCCTTGCTAACGGTCCGTTTTTGTAGACCTTGTTAACGGTCCGTTTTTTTTTAAGGCCTTGTTAACTGTCCGTTTTTTGTAGTTAACGGTCTGTTTATTTGGGCTTTGTTAACGGTCCGTCTTTGTAGGCCTTGCTAACGGTGTTTTTTTTTTTCTTTTTGGTAAGCCTTGTTAACGGTTCGTTTTTCTACGCTTTGTTAACGGTCCGTTTTTTGTAGGCCTTCTTAACGGTCCGGTTTTTGTAGGCTTTATTAACGGTCCGGTTTATTTAAGGCCTTGTTAACGATCCGTTTTTTATAGGCCTTGTTAACGGTTCGTTTTTTTAGGCCTTGTTAACGGTCCGTTTTTTGTAGGCCTTGGTAACGGTCCGGTTTTTTTTTCTTTTTTTTTGTAGGCCTTGTCAGCGGTTCGTTTTTTGTATGCCTTGTTAACGGTCCCTTATTGTAGGCCTTGTTAACGGTCCGTTTTTGTAGGCCTTGTTAACGGTCCGATTTTCTTTTTAGGCCTTGTTAATGGTCCGTTTTTTGTAGGCTTTGTTAACGGTCCGTTTTTTGCAGGCCTTGTTAATGGTCCGTTTATTCGGGCTTTGTTAACGGTCCGTTTTTTGTAGGCCTTGTTAGCGGTCCGTTGTTCACAAACAAACAAACGGACAAACAGAGGCGACAACATAACCTCCTCCCAAGTTCATAGGCGGAGGTAACAATAGACTGATATTAAACAGCAACAAAACATTTTTTTTTGTATTGGGCAAATTTCTATCACCGAATTCATGAAAGCGAAAATAAGGTTACAGCAATATACCAGCATCACTATTGAATAGATCGCAACACAATGGTGTAAATACTCACATTCATATGACAAATTCATTTTCTGTTTTTATACAAAGGTCATATTCATTCACTGGCCGGTTGATTTAGTTTGAATATATATATTTTGTGTGGGTGTCATTTGTCCCTGTATAGTTCCATTTTGTTATTTCTAAATACATTATTATTATTATTATTATTATTGTTATTATTATTGTCATTATTATTATCTTATTGTTGTTGTTGTTGTTATTGTTTTTATTATTATTAATATTATTTAATTAATACTACTACTGACTAAGCTACAACCCTAGTTGGAAAAGTATGTTGCTATAAGCCCAAGGGCTCCAACAAGGTAAAAGAGACCATTGATCATTCGACGAGACGCAGAATTCAAGACTAGATTCCGAACAACCAGCCTACGCACTGACCCAGAATTCTTGCTGCATTCTGCAGATATTAGAAACTAGTAGACCATATATAAACAAATTGACGAGACGCACAATTTAAGACTCTAGACTCCGAACAGGCATTCTACGCACCGCATAATTTAAGACTAGACTCTGAACAGGCATTCTACGCACCGCACAATTTAAGACTCTAGACTCCGAACAGGCATTCTACGCACCGCATAATTTAAGACTAGACTCCGAACAGGCATTCTACGCACCGCATAATTCAAGACTCTAGACTCCGAACAACCATCCTACACACCACACAATTTAAGACTAGACTCCAAACAACCATCCTACACACTGCACAATTTAAGACTAGACTCCAAACAACCATCCTACACACCGCACAATTTAAGACTCTAGACTCCGAACAGGCATTCTACGCACCGCACAATTTAAGACTCTAGACTCCGAACAGGCATTCTACGCACCGCATAATTTAAGACTAGACTCCGAACAGGCATTCTACGCACCGCATAATTCAAGACTCTAGACTCCGAACAGGCATTCTACGCACCGCACAATTTAAGACTCTAGACTCCGAACAGGCATTCTACGCACCGCACAATTTGAGACTCTAGACTCCGAACAGGCATTCTACGCACTGCACAATTTGAGACTCTAGACTCCAAACAACCATCCTACACACCACACAATTTAAGACTAGACTCCAAACAACCATCCTACACACTGCACAATTTAAGACTAGACTCCAAACAACCATCCTACACACCGCACAATTTAAGACTCTAGACTCCGAACAGGCATTCTACGCACCACACAATTTAAGACTATACTCCGAACAGGCATTCTACGCACCGCACAATTTAAGACTCTAGACTCCGAACAGACATTCTACGCACCGCACAATTTAAGACTCTAGACTCCAAACAACCATCCTACACACCACACAATTTAAGACTAGACTCCAAACAACCATCCTACACACCGCACAATTTAAGACTAGACTCCAAACAACCATCCTACACACCGCACAATTTAAGACTCTAGACTCCGAACAGGCATTCTACGCACCACACAATTTAAGACTTTAGACTCCGAACAGGCATTCTACGCACCGCACAATTCAAGACTCTAGACTCCGAACAGGCATTCTACGCACCACACAATTTAAGACTTTAGACCCCGAACAGGCATTCTACGCACCGCACAATTTAAGACTTTAGACTCCGAACAGGCATTCTACGCACCGCACAATTTGAGACTCTAGACTCCGAACAGGCATTCTACGCACCGCACAATTTGAAACTCTAGACTCCGAACAGGCATTCTACGCACCGCACAATTTGAGACTCTAGACTCCGAACAGGCATTCTACGCACCGCACAATTTAAGACTCTAGACTCCGAACAGGCATTCTACACACCGCACAATTTAAGACTCTAGACTCCGAACAACCATCCTACGCACCGCACAATTTAAGACTCTAGACTGAACAGGCATTGTATGCACCGCACAATTTAAAACTCTAGACTCCGAACAGGCATTCTACGCACCACACAATTTAAGACTCTAGACTCCGAACAGGCATTCTATGCACCGCACAATTTAAGACTCTACAGTCTGAACAGGCATTCTACGCACCGCACAATTTAAGACTCTAGAGTCCTAACAACCATCCTACACACCGCACAATTTAAGACTCTAGACTCCTAACAACCATCCTACACACCGCACAATTTAAGACTCTAGACTCCCAACAACCATCCTACACACCGCACAATTTAAGAGTCTAGACTCCGAACAGGCATTCTATGCACCGCACAATTTAAGACTCTAGACTCCAAACACACCGCACAATTTAAGACTCTAGACTCCAAACAACCATCCTACACACCGCACAATTTAAGACTCTAGACTCCAAACACACCGCACAATTTAAGACTCTAGACTCCAAACAACCATCCTACGCACCGCACAATTTAAGAGTCAAGACTCCGAACAGGCATTCTATGCACCGCACAATTTAAGACTCTAGACTCCAAACACACCCCACAATTTAAGACTCTAGACTCCAAACAACCATCCTACACACCGCACAATTTAAGAGTCTAGACTCCGAACAGGCATTCTATGCACCGCACAATTTAAGACTCTAGACTCCAAACACACCGCACAATTTAAGACTCTAGACTCCAAACAACCATCCTACACACCGCACAATTTAAGACTCTAGACTCCGAACAACCATCCTACGCACCGCACAATTTAAGACTCTAGACTCCGAACAACCATCCTACGCACCGCACAATTTAAGACTCTAGACTCCGAACAACCCTCCTACACACCGCACAATTTAAGACTCTAGACTCCGAACAACCATCCTACACACCGCACAATTTAAGACTAGACTCCGAACAGGCATTCTACACACCGCACAATTTAAGACTCTAGACTCCGAACAATCATCCTACGCACCGCACAATTTAAGACTCTAGTCTCCGAACAGGCATTCTATGCACCGCACAATTTAAGACTAGACTCCGAACAGGCATTCTACACACCGCACAATTTAAGACTCTAGACTCCGAACAACCATCCTACGCACCGCACAATCTAAGACTCTAGACTCCGAACACCCATCCTACGCACCGCACAATTTAAGACTCTAGACTCCGAACAACCATCCTACGCACCGCACAATTTAAGACTCTAGACTCCGAACAACCATCCTACACACCGCACAATTTAAGACTCTAGACTCCGAACAACCATCCTATACACCGCACAATTTAAAACTCTAGACTCCGAACAACCATCCTACACACCGCACAATTTAAGACTAGACGCCGAAGAGGCATTCTACACACCGCACAATTTAAGACTCTAGACTCCAAACAGGCATTCTACGCACCGCATAATTCAAGACTCTAGACTCCGAACAGGCATCCTACGCACCGCACAATTCAAGACTCTAGACTCCGAACAGGCATCCTACGCACCGCACAATTCAAGACTCTAGACTCCGAACAGGCATTCTACACACCGCATAATTCAAGACTCTAGACTCTGAACAGGCATCCTACGCACCGCACAATTTAAGACTTGACTCCGAACAGGCATCCTACGCACCGCACAATTTAAGACTATAGACTCCGAACAGGCATTCTACACACCGCACAATTTAAGACTCTAGACTCCGAACAGGCATTCTACACACCGCATAATTCAAGACTCTAGACTCTGAACAGGCATTCTACACACCGCACAATTTAAGACTGGACTCCGAACAAGCATTCTACGCACCGCACAATTCAAGACTCTAGACTCCGAACAGGCATTCTACGCACCGCACAATTTAAGACTCTAGACTCCGAACAACCATCCTACACACCGCACAATTTAAGACTCTAGACTCCGTACAGGCATTCTATTCACCGCACAATTTAAGACTCTAGACTCCGAACAACCATCCTACGCACCGAACAATTTAAGACTCTAGACTCCGAACAGGCATCCTACGCACCGCACAATTTAAGACTCTAAGACTCCGAACAGGCATTTTACGCACCGCACAATTTAAGACTCTAGGCTCTGAACAGGCATTCTACGCACCGCACAATTTAAGACTCTAGATTCCGAACAACCATCCTACACACCGCACAATTTAAGACTCTAGTCTCCAAACAACCATCCTACACACTGCACAATTTAAGACTCTAGACTCCGAACAACCATCCTACACACCGCACAATTTAAGTCTCTAGACTCCGAACAACCATCCTACACACCGCACAATTTAAGACTAGACTTTGAACGGGCATTCTACGCACCGCCCAATTTAAGACTCTAGACTCCGAACAATCATCCTACACACCGCACAATTTAAGACTCTAGCCTCCGAACAATCATCCTTCACACCGAACAATTTAAGACTCTAGACTCCGAACAACCATCCTACACACCGCACAATTTAAGACTCTGAATAGGCATTCTACGCACCGCACAATTCAAGACTCTAGACTCCGAACGGGCATTCTACGCACCGCACAATTTAAGACTCTAGACTCCGAACGGGCATTCTACGCACCGCCCAATTTAAGACTCTAGACTCCGAACAATCATCCTACACACCGCACAATTTAAGACTCTAGCCTCCGAACAATCATCCTTCACACCGAACAATTTAAGACTCTAGACTCCGAACAACCATCCTACACACTGCACAATTTAAGACTCTGTATAGGCATTCTACGCACCGCACAATTCAAGACTCTAGACTCCGAACAGGCATTCTACGCACCGCACAATTTAAGACTCTAGACTCCGAACGGGCATTCTACGCACCGCACAATTTAAAACTCTAGACTCCGAACAACCATCCTACACACCGCACAATTTAAGACTCTAGTCACCGAACAGGCATTCTACACACGGCACAATTTAAGACTCTGAACAGGCATTCTACGCACCGCACAATTCAAGACTCTAGACTCCGAACAATCATCCTACACACCGCACAATTCAAGACTCTAGACTCCGAACAACCATCCTACACACCGCACAATTTAATACTAGACTCCGAACAGGCATTCTAAGCACCGCACAATTTAAGACTCTAGACTCCGAACAGGCATCCTACGCACCGCACAATCTAAGACTCTAGACTCCGAACGGGCATCCTACGCACCGCACAATTCAAGACTCTAGACTCCGAACGGGCATCCTACGCACCGCACAATTTAAGACTAGATTCCGAACAATCATCCTACGCACAGACTCTAGACTCCGAACAGGATCCTACACACCGCACAATTTAAGACTCTAGACTCCGAACAACCATCCTACACACTGGCCTAGAATTCTGGCTGCTTTTTGTTTGAGGTGGAATAACATGCAGCAAGGAAGATAACAACAATAACACCGAAGGCAAGATAGATCTAAAGCCAGGTGAAGCTACCGAACAACATGATGAATAAGGAAATATTGACAATAGCGAATACAACGACTGATGCAGGCCTTGCCAGAGCTTAATTTATTGAAGGGATTTCTTCACCGAGAGAGAGAGAGAGAGAGAGAGAGAGAGAGAGAGAGAGAGAGAGAGAGAGAGAGAGAGAGAGAATGTTTACTAATGTTTGGAGATTAATCATATATTCAACGTGCATAGACAAAAGGGACTCGGGATGTATTTGGAATAACTACCTGGTTTTTCACTTCATTATAGATAGGGACTTTTAACTGAAAAATATAATCATATTATTATTATTATTATTAGTAGTAGTAGTAGTAGTAGTAGTAGTAGTACTTGCTAAGCTACAACTCTTAGTTGGAAAAGCAGAATGCTATAAGCCAGAGGGCTCTAACAGGGAAAATAACCAAATGAGGAAAGAAAATAAGGAAACTACAAGAAAAGTAATTAACAATTAATATAAGATATTTTAAGAACAGTGACAAAATTAGAATAGATATTTCATAAATAAACTCTAAAAATTTAAAAAAAACAAGAGGAAGAGAAATGAGATAGAATAGTGTCCCAAGTGTACCCTCAAGTAAGAGAACACTACCCCTTAGACAGTGAAAGGCCATGGTACAGAGGCTATGGCACTATCCAAGACCAGAGAACAATGTTTTGATTTTTTGAGTTTCTTTCTATAAGAGCTGCTTACCATAGCTAAAGAGTATCCTCTACCCTCGCCAAGAGGAAAGTAGACACTGAACAATTACAGTGCAGTAGTTAATCCCTTGAGCGAGGAAGAATTCCTGTCTACATGATAGATTTAAGATTATGACTTGAATGTATACGTCATTTCCATCTGTATATTTTGATAAGTATTCTCCCTCTCACACTTCAGGAAATGTATGTCTACACTTAAGAATTTACCCTATAAACGGTAAAAATTCTGGAATAAATATTACCAAGCATTTGCTGTTTAGAAAAACGTATATATTGACGTTAAGGAGTAATATTACGGACAGCAACCCGTAAAAGATAATAACAAAGGAGGGTAAAAATTACCGTCGGCTGTATTTTACTGAGAAAGGGCTGAGAACAGTATGTTTTTACGGAGAATTTCCGATAAAAATTACGGTACTTTAACAGCGTAGACGGAATTTTATATAGGCAAGAAAGAGATGCATGTTGTATGAATAAATTCGCATGGACATTTTTGTTCTTTTCAATTTACAATTTATTTCAAGATAAAATGAAAGAAACTTATGGAGGCAAAGATGAAATAATGTAATTTCATAACTATTTTTACTCTATTTTCAAATATTAAATAAGTATTTTTCAATACTCAGTTTATTTCAACATTAAATGAAAGAAACGTATGGAGCCAAAGATGAAACAATGTAAATTTCATAACTATTTTTACTCTATTTTCAAATATTAAATAAGTATTTTTCAATACTCAGTTTATTTCAACATTAAATGAAAGAAACGTGTGGGGCCAAAGATGAAACAATGTAATTTCGGATTTATTTTTACAGTTTAAAAGATTAAATCAACAAGTTTTTTTTTTTCAATATACAGTTTATTTCAACATCAAAGGAGGAAACTTATGGAGCCAAAGATAAAATAATGTAATTTCGAAGCTATTTTTTCTCTATTTTGCAAAAATGAAATGTTTTTTTTTTTAATTTACAGTTTATTTTCAACATCAAATGAAATAAACTCATGGAGTCAAAGATGAAACAATGTAATTTCTGAACTATTTTTACACTGTTTCAGAAGTAAATCAATCATTTTTTTCAATTTACAGTTTATTTCAATGACAATTGAAAGAAACGTATGGAGCCAAAGATGAAACAATGTAATTTCGGATTTATTTTTACAGTTTAAAAGATTAAATCAACAAGTTTTTTCAATTTACAGTTGATTTCAACATCAAATGAAATAAACTTATGGAGCCCAAGGTGAAACAATGTAATTTCTGAACAATTTTACTCTATTTTCAAAAAATCAAATGAACAAGTTTTCTTGGAAAACCAAACACCTTTTTCATGACAGCAGAATCTCCCGTTTGAATGGTACCAATGGGGGAGGGGTGGGGGGCCTCACACCGAATAGGGGGTACCTCCCCCCCTTCAAAAGAAAACTTGGAAAACCAAACACCTGTTTCATGACAGCAGAATCTCCCTTTTGAATGGTACCAATGGGGGAGGGGGGTGGGGCCTCACACCGAATAGGGGGTACCTCCCCCCCTTCAAAAGAAAACTTGGAAAACCAAACACCTGTTTCATGACAGCAGAATCTCCCGTTTGAATGGTACCAACGGGGGAGGGGGGGGGCCCCTCTCACTGCAGGGGGGGGGGGGGGTTACCTTCCCCCCCATCCAAAAGCCAATTTCAGCCACCAAGCGTGGGCAGCATATTCCTGAATGCCCAAAAAGGGGGGTCAGGGGGGGGGGGGAGGGGGGGCCTAGGGAGAATGTTACGAATCATGCAAGCGTTGAAAGATAACAGCCGAGGTGAATAGGCTATTTGCATACGTCAACAAGGAACTGGGGGAGCATCCGTCAACCTCCCAACAAACATAATTAATTAACGGGTGCAATTGTTTGCCAGTGATGTGCTTGGCCCTCTCAGAATTGCATTCAATGTATATAATATTCTGTAGAGTTGATTTTTAGGGAGTCGAGGCTTATTTATGGTAACTAATGAGTAGAGTGGTCAGTTCGTGTCACGGAGATTGGTTGTGATCAAGGCTCAGATAAAGGTGTTGTTTATAAATGGGTTAGACTTTCCATGTTTATTATTGTTATTATTATTTTTATTATTATTATTATTATTATTGTTACTCTAATTATTGTTATTATTATTAGTATTAGTATTATTATTATTATTATTAGTTGTAGTAGTAGTAGTAGTAGTAGTAGTAGTAGTAGTGTTATTATTATTATTATTATTATTATTATTGTCATCATCATCATCATTATTATTATTATTATTATTATTATTATTATTATTATTATTGTCATCATCAACATTATTATTATTATTATTATTATTATTATTATTGTTATTATTATTATTACTTTTAATATTATTATTATTAGGATTGTTATTATTATCAATATCATTATTATTATTATTATTATTATTATTATTATTATTATTAAATCAGCAGCAACCCTAGTTGTAAAACCAGGATGCAATAAGTCTTATGAAGACTTCAACAGGGAAAATAGCCCAGTGAGGAAAGGAAATAAGAATAAGGATAGAATAGTGTGCCTGAGTGTACCCTCTAGCATGATAGTTCTAACCCCAGACAGTGGAAAACCTTGGTAAAGAGGCTATTATTATTATTATTATTATTATTATTATTATTATTAGCTAAGCTAAACCCTAGTTGGAAAGCAGTATGCTATAAGCCTAATGGCTCCAACAGAGAAAATAGCCTAAGGAGGAAAGGAAATTAGGAAACGTAGTATAGTGTGTTTTTGTGTACCCTCTAGCAAGATAGTTCTAACCCCAGACAGTGGAAAACCGTGGTAAAGAGGCTATTATTATTATTATCATTATTATTATTATTATTATTATTATTATTATTATTATTATTATTATTATTATTATCAGCTAAGCTACAACCTAAGTTGGACATGGCTTGGGTGCTGATCATGTATTGGCTATATACGATCAGTCTCTGGGGCATTGTCCAGCTTGCTAGGGCAATGTCATTGTCCCCTTTCCCCTGCCATTCATGAGTGGCCTTTAAACCTTCAAACTAATGTAGAAAAAATATTTTCCTCAAGATCTACCAAATTATGAACCGAATGATTTTCTATGATTGATATTTTCAGTAAAAACTAATATTTTGAATTACAATTGTCCTTATCTCGACTTTCAAATTTATGGTAATTGTCATAAATAGATGATTAATTTATAGGTAAGAAATCAAGCTAATTTCAGGGGGCCCTGAACGATTTAAGTGGGATATATATTTCAAGGTAATAAATTATACGTTATAATTAGTTCTCTAATTCATTGGGTGATTTATCTCTCTCTCTCTCCTCTCTCTCTCTCTCTCTCCTCTCTCTCTCTCTCTCTCTCTCTCTCTCTCTCAGTGTTATTCTTACTTATGCGATCAGATTTGATTGGTATTCAAAATGATTTGAATCTCTCTCTCTCTCTCTCTGTCTCTCTCTCCTCTCTCTCTCTCTCTCTCTCTCTCTCTCTCTCTCTCTCTCTCTCTCTCTCTCTCTCTCTCTCTCTCTGTTAGTCTTATTCATACAATCAGATTTGATTAATATTTAAAATGATTGTGAAACACCTCTCTCTCTCTCTCTCTCTCTCTCTCTCTCTCTCTCTCTCTCTCTCTCTCTCTCTCTCTCTCAGTGTTAGTCTTATTCCTTCATTCAGATTTGATTAATATTCAAAATGATTGTGAAACACCCTCTCTCTCTCTCTCTCTCT
>NC_090727.1:68315067-68319029 GCF_036898095.1 Palaemon carinicauda | reverse complement strand
CTATTTGGAAAAGAGGATGCTAGTTTATAGTTTATATAGGAAATATTTATCTCAATGTTTTTACTGTTCTTAGAATATTTTATTTTTCCTTGTTTCCTTTCCTCACTAGGCTATTTTCCCTGTTGGGGCCCCTGGGCTTATAGTATAGTGCTTTTCCAACTAGGGTTGTAGCTTAGCATTTAATAATAATAATAATAATAAGCCCAGGGGCTCCAACAGGGAAAACAGCCCAGTGAGGAAAAGAATCAAGGATAAATAACATATTTTAAGAACAGTTAACATAAAAATAAATATTTTCAATATAAACTGTGAAAACTTTAACAAAGCAGAATGAAGAGAAATAAGACATAATAATGTGCCTGAGTGTACCCTCAAGCAAGAGAACTCTAACCCAAGACAGTGGAAGACCATGGTACAGAGGAAATCTTCAAAATATTTCCTATTTTTATTTAATTTTATTCTCTCAATTGTTGTTATTACTATCAGCTAAGCTACAACACTCATTGGAAAAGAAGGACTCTAAAATCTCAGTCTACAACTGGGAAAACAGCCCAGTGAGGAAAGGAAATAAAGAAGTGGATAGAAGAGTGCACCTGAGTGTACCCTCAAGCAAGAGAACTCAAACCAAAATAAGTGGAAGACCGTGGTACAGAGGCTTTGGCACTACCCAAGAATAGAGAACAATGGTTTGATTTTAGAATGTTCTTCTCATAGAAGAGCTGCTGTTTACCATAGCTAAAGAGTCTCTTCTACCCTTACCAAGTGGAAAGTAGCCACTGAACCACTACAGAGCAATAGTTTAAACCCGAAAGTGCAGTAGTTAAACCCTTGAGTGAAGAAATTTTCGTCATCTTAGTGCTGTCAAGTGTATGTGAAAAAAGGGGAATATGTAACGAATAGGTCAGACTATTCTGTATATGTGTAGACAAAGGGGAAATGATCCGTAACCACAGAGGGAACCGATGCAGTACTATCTGGCTAGTCAAAGGACCCAAAAGGGTTAAGGAAATTATAGAGAGCTTCATAATTCATGAATAGGGATAAGCCAGACTATTCGATGTATGTGTAGAAAAAAGAAATATGAGCCGTAACCATAGAGGGGCCCAATGCAGTACTATCTGGCTAGTCAAAGGACCCAAAAGGGTTAAGGAAATTATAGAGAGCTTCATAATTCATGTATAGGGATAGGCCAGAATATTCGATGTATGTGTAGACAAAGGAAAAATTAGCCGTAACCATGGAGGGATCCAATGCAGTACTATCTGGCTAATCAAAGGACCCGAAAGGGTTAAGGAAATTATAGAGAGCTTTATAATTTATGTATAGGGAAGGATCTTACAAATAACTATTCTTCTACAAGGCAATTTTACTTGTAAAGAAGAATCTAGTGGTGTTAGTTATAACTTTATAACAGAATTCAATCACCTCGAACCCAGCCGTAGTTTCAAAACAATGCGCTCTGAAATCCCATGAGAAACTCCTTTGGAATTTTCTTTAACTTCGCGTCTCGAAGGATTCCAGGAAGTGTGCCCCCGAACTTCGTCGTGATATACGAGGCTTTGTCCATCATTCCTTAGTGGCTTAGGATGCTGTACCCAATTGGGCGTTTGTCTCACTCTCTGTCTCTTCCTATCAGGATGTTTGTCTCACTTCTGTCTCTTCCTATCAGGATGTTTGTCTCACTTCTGTCTCTTCCTATCAGGATGTTTGTCTCACTTCTGTCTCTTCCTATCTGGATGTTTGTCTCACTCTCTGTCTCTTCCTATCAGGATGTTTATCTCACTTTCTGTCTCTTCCTATCAGAATGTTTGTCTCACTCTCTGTCTCTTCCTATCAGGGTGTTTGTCTCACTCTCTGTCTCTTCCTATCAGGATGTTTGTCTCACTCTCTGTCTCTTCCTATCAGGGTGTTTGTCTCACTTTCTGTCCCTCCCTATCAGGATGTTTATCTCACTCTCTGTCTCTTCCTATCAGGAGGCTTGTCTCATTCTCTGTCTCTTCCTATCAGGATGTTTATCTCACTTTCTGTCTCTTCCTATCAGGATGTTTGTCTTACTCTCTGTGTCTTTCTATCAGGATGTTTGTCTCACTCTCTGTCTCTTCCTATCAGGATGTTTGTCTTACTCTCTGTATCTTTCTATCAGGATGTTTATCTCACTTTCTGTCTCTTCCTATCAGGATGTTTGTTTTACTTTCTGTGTCTTTCTATCAGGATGTTTGTCTCATTCTCTGTCTCTTCCTATCAGGATGTTTGTCTTACTCTCTGTATCTTTCTATCAGGGTGTTTGTCTTACTCTCTGTATCTTTCTATCAGGATGTTTGTCTTACTCTCTGTGTCTTTCTATCAGGATGTTTGTCTCACTCTCTGTCTCTTCCTATCAGGATGTTTGTTTTACTCTCTGTGTCTTTCTATCAGGATGTTTGTCTCATTCTCTGTCTCTTCCTATCAGGATGTTTGTCTCACTCTCTGTCTCTTCCTATCAGGATGTTTGTCTTACTCTCTGTATCTTTCTATCAGGGTGTTTGTCTCATTCTCTGTCTCTTCCTATCAGGATGTTTGTCTTACTCTCTGTATCTTTCTATCAGGGTGTTTGTCTCACTCTCTGTCTCTTCCTATCAGGATGTTTGTCTTACTCTCTGTATCTTTCTATCAGGGTGTTTGTCTCATTCTCTGTCTCTTCCTATCAGGATGTTTGTCTTACTCTCTGTATCTTTCTATCAGGGTGTTTGTCTCACTCTCTGTCTCTTCCTATCAGGATGTTTGTCTTACTCTCTGTATCTTTCTATCAGGGTGTTTGTCTCATTCTCTGTCTCTTCCTATCAGGATGTTTGTCTCACTTTCTGTCTCTTCCTATCAGGATGTTTATCTCACTTTCTGTCTCTTCCTATCAGGATGTTTGTCTCACTTTCTGTCTCTTCCTATCAGGGTGTTTATCTCACTTTCTGTCTCTTCCTATCAGGATGTTTATCTCACTTTCTGTCTCTTCCTATCAGGATGTTTGTCTCACTTTCTGTCTCTTCCTATCAGGATGTTTGTCTCACTTTCTGTCTCTTCCTATCAGGATGTTTATCTCACTTTCTGTCTCTTCCTATCAGGATGTTTGTCTCACTTTCTGTCTCTTCCTATCAGGGTGTTTATCTCACTTTCTGTCTCTTCCTATCAGGATGTTTATCTTACTTTCTGTCTCTTCCTATCAGGATGTTTATCTCACTTTCTGTCTCTTCCTATCAGGATGTTTATCTCACTCTCTGTCTCTTCCTATCAGAATGTTTGTCTCATTCTCTGTCTCTTCCTATCAGGATGTTTATCTCACTTTCTGTCTCTTCCTATCAGGATGTTTATCTCACTCTCTGTCTCTTCCTATCAGAATGTTTGTCTCATTCTCTGTGTCTTCCTATCAGGATGTTTGTCTCACTCTCTGTCTCTTCCTATCAGTGTGTTTGTCTCAGTCTCTGTCTCATCCTATCAGGATGTTTATCTCACTTTCTGTCTCTTCCTATCAGGATGTTTATCTCACTTTCTGTCTCTTCCTATCAGAATGTTTATCTCACTCTCTGTCTCTTCCTATCAGAATATTTGTCTTACTCTCTGTCTCTTTCTATCAGTGTGTTTGTCTCATTCTCTGTCTCTTCCTATCAGGATGTTTGTCTCACTCTCTGTCTCTTCCTATCAGAATATTTGTCTCACTCTCTGTCTCTTTCTATCAGTGTGTTTGCTTACTCTCTGTCTCTTCCTATCAGA
This sequence comes from Palaemon carinicauda, assembly GCF_036898095.1. NCBI lineage: Eukaryota > Metazoa > Arthropoda > Malacostraca > Decapoda > Palaemonidae > Palaemon > Palaemon carinicauda. The sequence continues at coordinate 68,315,288 of NC_090727.1, read as the reverse complement.
GTATTTGTCTTACTCCCTGTCTCTTCCTGTCAGAATGCTTGTCTCACTCTGTCTCTTTCTATTAGGATGCTTGTCTCACTCTCTGTCTCTTCCTATCAGGATGCTTGTCTCATTCTCTGTCTCTTTCAATCAGGGTGTTATGTCTCACACTGTCTCTTCCTATCATCTATCTCACTGGCTCTAAGTCTATTTCTATGTCTCTAAAACATTGTATTAACCAC
>NC_090727.1:68310067-68312567 GCF_036898095.1 Palaemon carinicauda | reverse complement strand
TATCCTTGGATAATGAGCAATCCTCCCACCAAATTTCATGAGATTCGGTCAAACAGTTTTTGAGTTATGCGAATCACAAACACACAGACAGACATACAAGCAAATGAATACATGCATGCTTATGAAAACATAACCTTCGCAAACTAAGTTAGCGGAGGTAATCAGGTTCTTGCTAATTTCTCTACGATAAGAATGTAAAACTAGAAGGGCTCTCACTCTCAGTAGAACGCAGACCTCCTCCGCGGGAGCTAATTTCTCGAACTTTTGCTCGACCTTGACCTTTGACCGTAACAGGGGCTCTCAGTAGAACGCAGACCTCCTTCGCGGTAGCTTATTTCTCAACCTTTGGCTCGACCTTGACCTGTGATCGTAACAGGGGCTCTCAGTAGAACGCAAACCTCCTTCGCGGCAGCTAATTTCTCGACCTTTGGCTTGACCTCGACCTTGACCTTGACCTTTGACCATAACAGGGGCTCTCAGTAGAACGCAAACCTCCTTCGCGGCAGCTAATTTCTCGACCTTTGGCTCGACCTCGACCTTGACCTTTGATCGTAACAGGGGCTCTCAGTAGAACGCAAACCTCCTTCGCAGCAGCTAATTTCTCGACCTTTGGCTCGACCTCGACCTTGACCTTTGACCGTAACAGGGGCTCTCTGTAGAACGCAAACCTCCTCCGTGGTAGCTTATTTCTCGACCTTTTGCTTGACCTTGACCTTTGACCGTAACAGAAAAATTAACTACCTTTCACCTACCAAAATTTAATCATTTCCTACTCTTTATATAACAGTTTAAAATCCCTGCAAGTTTCATTACTTTACGATTAAAATTTGGCTGTATGGTTGATGACCGGAATTTGACCTTTTGCTTGACCTTGACCTTCGACATTACCATGTATTAACTGGCAGGGATTTTCATAGACTCAAAAATGTACCAAATTTGAAGACCCTGTGACAAGGATGTCCAAACCTATGGCTGATTACGTGAATTGGACATTATGCTTAACTTTGACCTTGACCTTCCAAAATTTAACAATATCCAAATTTTTACATAACAGTTAATCCAACGATGTCCAAACTAATGGCTGATTACATGAATTGGAAATTTTCATTGACCGTGGCCTTGACCTATGACCTTGACCTTCCAAAATTTAACAACTTCCAAATTTTTACATAACATTTAATTTAACGATGTCAAAACTAATGTCTGATTACATGAATTGGACATTTTATTTGACCGTGGCCTTGACCTATGACCTTGACCTTCAGAAATTTAATAATTTCCAAATTTCTACATAACAGTTAATCCAACGATGTCCAACATGAATTACATGAATTGGACATTTTCTTTGACCGTGGCCTTGACCTATGACCTTGACCTTCCAAAATTTAACAATTTCCAAATTTTTACATAACAGTTAATCCAACGATGTCCAAACTAATGGCTGATTACATGAATTGGACATTTTCTTTGACCGTGGCCTTGACCTATGACCTTGACCTTCAGAAATTTAATAATTTCCAAATTTTTACTTAACAGTTAATCCAACGATGTCCAAACTAATGGCTGATTACATGAATTGGACATTTTCTTTGACCGTGGCCTTGACCTATGACCTTGACCTTCAGAAATGTAATAATTTCCAAATTTTTACATAACAGTTAATCCAACGATGTCCAAACTAATGGCTGATTACATGAATTGGACAATTTCTTTGACCGAGGCCTTGACCTTTGACCTTGACCTTCCAAAATATAACAATTTCCAAATTTCTACATAACAGTTAATCCAACGATGTCTAACATGAATTGGACATTTTCTTTGACCGTGGCCTTGACCTATGACCTAATTTCCAAATTTTTACATAAGAGTTAATCCTTGCAGGTTTCATTACTCTACGATTAATATTGTTAACAGGAAGCTGTTCACAAACAAACACACAAACAGGGCGTAAAACATAACCTCCTTCCAACTTCATCATCCCGAGGTAAAAATAGAGACCAAAGCTGGAAAACAGTTGGAACTCGAATTTTCCCAAGACAAGCGAGGGAGGCAACTGCCAGTAATTACCGTAACAAGGTTGTTCCGAGAAATGAATAGGTCGTTAGCAGAGACATTACAGAAAAGGAAGATGTATAAAAAGACGACAACGGGAGAGGAAAAACAGCAGAAACACACAATAAACAGAAATAAATAGAAATAAACAGAAACAAATAGAAATAAACAGAAATATTACCGGGAAAGAGAAGCTTTGGGAATGTCTTTGAGATATTCTTTAGAATGGGAGAGAAGAGAAATGTGTTAGTGAGAATGAAAGGAAAATGTAAAAATGTTTCATTCTCTGATCTTATCATTCTCTGTCGCTTGATAGATATATTTTGTGGTTTATTTCAACACGTATTTATTTAAATATCTGTCCTATATGATAAAGAGCAGGAGACTATATATATATATATATATATATATATATATATATATATATATATATGTATATATATATACA
>NC_090727.1:68290067-68307567 GCF_036898095.1 Palaemon carinicauda | reverse complement strand
CGTCAGAGGTTATTATAATATAATATATTATAATATAAAAAATATATTTATATTAATGTAAAGAATTATAAGCTCAGCATTTCCTCACTAAACAAGTCAACGATATTACTAACGTCATAAATATATCTGTAAAACACAGCCACAGCTCATCCTGTGAATTAATGCAGAGCATCAACATCTCCCCTCTGGCTGTTGCGTCTATTTGCCTAATGTTAGGAGATGAAACTATATGTCTGTCTTAACAGATCTTAAAGAAGAAGGTATCACCCATGGCGAATAGATACAGTTTCTTGTAGGGCCTGCAACCTCACCATCCTTGTGAGCTAAGGATGGGGGGGGGGTTTAGGCAAGACAACGGCCTCAGACATCTCCTGAGTCATGTCTGGTGTTTGGCCATTTTCATCACCATGCTATAGCTGGGCAGTGGGTTTGGTAATGGAGTAATTGAGGGAGACTAGTTTAATTATTCAGAGCGAACCAACCTAGTATGGGTGTCCCTGACTAGTACAGCTTTTCTGTTCAGGGCGATCTCAGACATGTCCTTAGCTATGTCTGGGGTTTGGCTATTTTCAGCACCACGCTATAGCTGGGCAGTGGGCGTGGTAATGGAGTAATTGAGGGAAACTTTAGCATGTTTGTTCAGAGCGAACCAAACTAGTAGTAGTAGTAGTAGTAGTAGTAGTAGTGGTAGTAATAGTTGTTGTAGTAGTAGTAGTAGTAGTAGTAGTATGTCATTGTTGATTTGTAAACCATTTATAACCAAATCTATTTCAAAATCATGAAGATAAATCAACACAGAGTCTCAGGAGACTGCATCAAAGTAGTAGTAGTAGTAGTAGTAGTAGTAGTAGTAGTAGTAGTAAGTCATCGTTGTTATTGTAAACCATTCAGAAAAAATCTATTTGAAAATAATAAAAATAAATGAACACAGACACTCAAGAGACTGCATCAAAGTAGTAGTAGTAGTAGTAGTAGTAGTAGTAGTATCAGGAAACTGCATCAAAGTAGTAGTAGTAGTAGTAGTAGTAAGTCATCGTTGTTATTGTAAACCATTCAGAAAAAATCTAATTTGAAATCACGAAGATAAATGAACACAGTGTCTCAGGAGACTACATCAAAGTAGTAGTAGTAGTAGTAGTAGTAGTAGTAGTAAGAGTAAATCATCGTTGTTATTGTAAACCATTCACAAAAAAAATCTATTTGAAAATAATAAAGATAAATGAACACAGAGACTCAAGAGATCTCTTCCGAAGGTCAGAGAATTAGAGACATCGATCTATCCTGAGTTAATCTAAATAATGCATCTGAACGATACTCGTACGTGACGTGTTTAATACATAGTGGCACTTTCGACGATGGAAGTGAATTGCAGTGAAGGAATCGCAATTTATTACGATTGGAAGCGAGGGAATCGTAACTAATTGCGATTGGAAGTGAGGGAATCGTAATTTAGTGGGATTGGAAGTGAGGGAATCGTAACTAATTGCGATTGGAAGTGAGCGAATCGTAATTTAGTGGATTGGAAGTGAGGAAATCGTAACTAATTGCGATTGGAAGTGAGGGAATCGTAATTTAGTGGATTGGAAGCGATGGAAACGTAACTAATTGCGATTGGAAGTGAGGGAATCGTAATTTAGTGGGATTGGAAGTGAGGAAATCGTAACTAATTGCGATTGGAAGTGAGGGAATCGTAATTTAGTGGATTGGAAGCGATGGAAACGTAACTAATTGCGATTGGAAGCGAGGGAAACTTAATTTAGTGGGATTGGAAGTGAGGGACTCGTAATTTATTACGATTGGAAGCGAGGGAATCGTAACTAATTGCGATTGGAAGCGAGGGAATCGCAATTTATTACGATTGGAAGCGAGGGAATCGTAACTAATTGCGATTGGAAGCGAGGGAATCGCAATTTATTACGATTGGAAGCGAGGGAATCGTAACTAATTGCGATTGGAAGTGAGGGAAACTTAATTTAGTGGGATTGGAAGTGAGGGACTCGTAATTTATTACGATTGGAAGCGAGGGAATCGTAACTAATTGCGATTGGAAGCGAGGGAATCGCAATTTATTACGATTGGAAGCGAGGGAATCGTAACTAATTGCGATTGGAAGCGAGGGAATCGCAATTTATTACGATTGGAAGCGAGGGAATCGTAACTAATTGCGATTGGAAGTGAGGGAAACTTAATTTAGTGGGATTGGAAGTGAGGAAAACGTAATTAACTGCGATTGGAAGTGAAAGGATCGTAATTCATTGCAATTGGAAGTGAGGGAATCGTAATTCATTGCGATTAGAAGAGAGGGAATCGTAATTCATTGCGATTGGAAGCGAGGGAATCGTAATTCATTGCGATTAGAAGAGAGGGAATCGTAATTCATTGCGATTAGAAGCGAGGGAATCGTAATTCATTGCGATTAGAAGAGAGGGAATCGTAATTCATTGCGATTAGAAGAGAGGGAATCGTAATTCATTGCGATTAGAAGCGAGGGAATCGTAATTCATTGCGATTAGAAGCGAGGGAATCGTAATTCATTGCGATTAGAAGCGAGGGAATCGTAATTCATTGCGATTAGAAGCGAGGGAATCGTAATTCATTGCGATTAGAAGCGAGGGAATCGTAATTCATTGCGATTAGAAGCGAGGGAATCGTAATTCATTGCGATTAGAAGCGAGGGAATCGTAATTCATTGCGATTAGAAGCGAGGGAATCGTAATTCATTGCGATTAGAAGCGAGGGAATCGTAATTCATTGCGATTAGAAGCGAGGGAATCGTAATTCATTGCGATTAGAAGCGAGGGAATCGTAATTCATTGCGATTAGAAGCGAGGGAATCGTAATTCATTGCGATTAGAAGCGAGGGAATCGTAATTCATTGCGATTAGAAGCGAGGGAATCGTAATTCATTGCGATTAGAAGCGAGGGAATCGTAATTCATTGCGATTAGAAGCGAGGGAATCGTAATTCATTGCGATTAGAAGCGAGGGAATCGTAATTCATTGCGATTAGAAGCGAGGGAATCGTAATTCATTGCGATTAGAAGCGAGGGAATCGTAATTCATTGCGATTAGAAGCGAGGGAATCGTAATTCATTGCGATTAGAAGCGAGGGAATCGTAATTCATTGCGATTAGAAGCGAGGGAAACGTAATTCATTGCGATTAGAAGCGAGGGAATCGTAATTCATTGCGATTAGAAGCGAGGGAATCGTAATTCATTGCGATTAGAAGCGAGGGAAACGTAATTCATTGCGATTAGAAGCGAGGGAAACGTAATTCATTGCGATTAGAAGCGAGGGAATCGTAATTCATTGCGATTAGAAGCGAGGGAATCGTAATTCATTGCGATTAGAAGCGAGGGAATCGTAATTCATTGCGATTAGAAGCGAGGGAATCGTAATTCATTGCGATTAGAAGCGAGGGAATCGTAATTCATTGCGATTAGAAGCGAGGGAATCGTAATTCATTGCGATTAGAAGAGAGGGAATCGTAATTCATTGCGATTAGAAGCGAGGGAATCGTAATTCATTGCGATTAGAAGAGAGGGAATCGTAATTCATTGCGATTAGAAGCGAGGGAATCGTAATTCATTGCGATTAGAAGCGAGGGAATCGTAATTCATTGCGATTAGAAGCGAGGGAATCGTAATTCATTGCGATTAGAAGCGAGGGAATCGTAATTCATTGCAATTAGAAGAGAGGGAATCGTAATTCATTGCGATTAGAAGCGAGGGAATCGTAATTCATTGCAATTAGAAGAGAGGGAATCGTAATTCATTGCAATTAGAAGAGAGGGAATCGTAATTCATTGGGATTAGAAGAGAGGGAATCGTAATTCATTGCGATTAGAAGAGAGGGAATCGTAATTCATTGGGATTAGAAGAGAGGGAATCGTAATTCATTGCAATTAGAAGAGAGGGAATCGTAATTCATTGCGATTAGAAGCGAGGGAATCGTAATTCATTGCGATTAGAAGTGAGGGAATCGTAATTCATTGCAATTAGAAGAGAGGGAATCGTAATTCATTGCAATTAGAAGAGAGGGAATCGTAATTCATTGCAATTAGAAGAGAGGGAATCGTAATTCATTGCAATTAGAAGAGAGGGAATCGTAATTCATTGCGATTAGAAGAGAGGGAATCGTAATTCATTGCGATTAGAAGTGAGGGAATCGTAATTCATTGCCATTGGAAGTGAGGGAATCGTAATTCATTGCCATTGGAAGTGAGGGAATCGTAATTCATTGCCATTAGAAGTGAGGGAATCGTAATTCATTGTAATTAGAAGTGAGGGAATCGTAATTCATTGCCATTAGAAGTGAGGGAATCGTAATTCATTGTAATTAGAAGTGAGGGAATCGTAATTCATTGTAATTAGAAGAGAGGGAATCGTAATTCATTGTAATTAGAAGAGAGGGAATCGTAATTCATTGTAATTAGAAGAGAGGGAATCGTAATTCATTGTAATTAGAAGAGAGGGAATCGTAATTCATTGTAATTAGAAGAGAGGGAATCGTAATTCATTGCGATTGGAAGTGAGGGAATCGTAATTCATTGCCATTAGAAGTGAGGGAATCGTAATTCATTGCAATTAGAAGTGAGGGAATCGTAATTCATTGCAATTAGAAGCGAGGGAATCGTAATTCATTGTAATTAGAAGTGAGGGAATCGTAATTCATTGCAATTAGAAGCGAGGGAATCGTAATTCATTGTAATTAGAAGAGAGGGAATCGTAATTCATTGTAATTAGAAGAAAGGGAATCGTAATTCATTGTAATTAGAAGAGAGGGAATCGTAATTCATTGCAATTAGAAGCGAGGGAATCGTAATTCATTGCAATTAGAAGTGAGGGAATCGTAATTCATTGCAATTAGAAGCGAGGGAATCGTAATTCATTGCAATTAGAAGTGAGGGAATCGTAATTCATTGCAATTAGAAGAGAGGGAATCGTAATTCATTGCAATTAGAAGTGAGGGAATCGTAATTCATTGCAATTAGAAGTGGGGGAATCGTAATTCATTGCATTTAGAAGTGGAGGAATCGTAATTCATTGCAATTAGAAGAGAGGGAATCGTAATTCCTTGCAATTAGAAGAGAGGGAATCGTAATTCATTGCATTTAGAAGTGGAGGAATCGTAATTCATTGCATTTAGAAGTGGAGGAATCGTAATTCATTCAATTAGAAGTTAGGGAATCGTAATTCATTGCAATTGGAAGTGAGGGAATCGTAATTCATTCAATTAGAAGTGAGGGAATCGTAAATCATTCAATTAGAAGTGAGGGAATCGTAATTCATTGCAATTGGAAGTGAGGGAATCGTAATTCATTGCAATTGGAAGTGAGGGAATCGTAATTCATTGCAATTGGAAGTGAGGGAATCGTAATTCATTCAATTAGAAGTGAGGGAATCGTAATTCATTCAATTAGAAGTGAGGGAATCGTAATTCATTCAATTAGAAGTTAGGGAATCGTAATTCATTGCAATTGGAAGTTAGGGAATCGTAATTCATTGCAATTGGAAGTGAGGGAATCGTAATTCATTCAATTATAAGTGAGGGAATCGTAATTCATTCAATTATAAGTGAGGGAATCGTAATTCATTCAATTATAAGTGAGGGAATCGTAATTCATTCAATTATAAGTGAGGGAATCGTAATTCATTCAATTATAAGTGAGGGAATCGTAATTCATTCAATTATAAGTTAGGGAATCGTAATTCATTGCAATTGGAAGTGAGGGAATCGTAATTCATTCAATTAGAAGTTAGGGAATCGTAATTCATTGCAATTGGAAGTGAGGGAATCGTAATTCATTCAATTATAAGTGAGGGAATCGTAATTCATTCAATTATAAGTGAGGGAATCGTAATTCATTCAATTATAAGTGAGGGAATCGTAATTCATTCAATTATAAGTGAGGGAATCGTAATTCATTGCAATTGGAAGTGAGGGAATCGTAATTCATTCAATTATAAGTGAGGGAATCGTAATTCATTCAATTATAAGTGAGGGAATCGTAATTCATTCAATTATAAGTGAGGGAATCGTAATTCATTGCAATTGGAAGTGAGGGAATCGTAATTCATTGCAATTAGAAGTGAGGGAATCGTAATTCATTGCAATTGGAAGTGAGGGAATCGTAATTCATTGCAATTAGAAGTGAGGGAATCGTAATTCATTGCAATTAGAAGTGAGGGAATCGTAATTCATTGCAATTGGAAGTGAGGGAATCGTAATTCATTGCGATTAGAAATGAGGGAATCGTAATTCATTGCAATTGGAAGTGAGGGAATCGTAATTCATTGCAATTAGAAGTGAGGGAATCGTGATTCATTGCAATTAGAAGAGAGGGAATCGTTATTCATTGCAATTTGAAAGGAGGGAATCGTAATTCATTGCAATTAAAAGTGAGGGAATCGTGATTCATTGCAATTAGAAGAGAGGGAATCGTTATTCATTGCAATTAGAAGAGAGGGAATCGTAATTCATTGCAATTAGAAGTGAGGGAATCGTAATTCATTGCAATTAGAAGTGAGGGAATCGTAATTCATTGCAATTAGAAAGGAGGGAATCGTAATTCATTGCAATTAAAAGTGAGGGAATCGTAATTCACTGCAATTAAAAGTGAGGGAATCGTAATTCATTGCCATTGGAAGTGAGGGAATCGTAATTCATTGCCATTGGAAGTGAGGGAATCGTAATTCATTGCAATTAGAAGTGAGGGAATCGTAATTCATTGCAATTAGAAGTGAGGGAATCGTAATTTATTGCCATTGGAAGTGAGGGAATCGTAATTCATTGCAATTAGAAGTGAGGGAATCGTAATTCATTGCCATTGGAAGTGAGGGAATCGTAATTCATTGCAATTAGAAGTGAGGGAATCGTAATTCATTGCCATTGGAAGTGAGGGAATCGTAATTCATTGCAATTAGAAGTGAGGGAATCGTAATTCATTGCAATTGGAAGTGAGGGAATCGTAATTCATTCAATTAGAAGTGAGGGAATCGTAATTCATTCAATTAGAAGTGAGGGAATCGTAATTCATTCAATTAGAAGTGAGGGAATCGTAATTCATTGCAATTGGAAGTGAGGGAATCGTAATTCATTGCAATTGGAAGTGAGGGAATCGTAATTCATTGCAATTGGAAGTGAGGGAATCGTAATTCATTGCAATTGGAAGTGAGGGAATCGTAATTCATTGCAATTGGAAGTGAGGGAATCGTAATTCATTCAATTAGAAGTGAGGGAATCGTAATTCATTCAATTAGAAGTGAGGGAATCGTAATTCATTCAATTAGAAGTGAGGGAATCGTAATTCATTCAATTATAAGTGAGGGAATCGTAATTCATTGCAATTGGAAGTGAGGGAATCGTAATTCATTCAATTATAAGTGAGGGAATCGTAATTCATTCAATTATAAGTGAGGGAATCGTAATTCATTGCAATTAGAAGTGAGGGAATCGTAATTCATTGCAATTGGAAGTGAGGGAATCGTAATTCATTGCAATTAGAAGTGAGGGAATCGTAATTCATTGCAATTAGAAGTGAGGGAATCGTAATTCATTGCAATTGGAAGTGAGGGAATCGTAATTCATTGCGATTAGAAATGAGGGAATCGTAATTCATTGCAATTGGAAGTGAGGGAATCGTAATTCATTGCAATTAGAAGTGAGGGAATCGTGATTCATTGCAATTAGAAGAGAGGGAATCGTTATTCATTGCAATTAGAAAGGAGGGAATCGTAATTCATTGCAATTAAAAGTGAGGGAATCGTGATTCATTGCAATTAGAAGAGAGGGAATCGTTATTCATTGCAATTAGAAGAGAGGGAATCGTAATTCATTGCAATTAGAAAGGAGGGAATCGTAATTCATTGCAATTAGAAGTGAGGGAATCGTAATTCACTGCAAATAAAAGTGAGGGAATCGTAATTCATTGCCATTGGAAGTGAGGGAATCGTAATTCACTGCAAATAAAAGTGAGGGAATCGTAATTCATTGCGATTAGAAGTGAGGGAATCGTAATTCATTGCGATTAGAAGCGAGGGAATCGTAATTCATTGCGATTAGAAGTGAGGGAATCGTAATTCATTGCGATTAGAAGCGAGGGAATCGTAATTCATTGCGATTAGAAGTGAGGGAATCGTAATTCATTGCGATTAGAAGCGAGGGAATCGTAATTCATTGCGATTAGAAGTGAGGGAATCGTAATTCATTGCGATTAGAAGCGAGGGAATCGTAATTCATTGCGATTAGAAGTGAGGGAATCGTAATTCATTGCGATTAGAAGCGAGGGAATCGTAATTCATTGCGATTAGAAGTGAGGGAATCGTAATTCATTGCGATTAGAAGCGAGGGAATCGTAATTCATTGCGATTAGAAGTGAGGGAATCGTAATTCATTGCGATTAGAAGCGAGGGAATCGTAATTCATTGCGATTAGAAGCGAGGGAATCGTAATTCATTGCGATTAGAAGCGAGGGAATCGTAATTCATTGCGATTAGAAGCGAGGGAATCGTAATTCATTGCGATTAGAAGCGAGGGAATCGTAATTCATTGCGATTAGAAGCGAGGGAATCGTAATTCATTGCGATTAGAAGCGAGGGAATCGTAATTCATTGCGATTAGAAGCGAGGGAATCGTAATTCATTGCGATTAGAAGCGAGGGAATCGTAATTCATTGCGATTAGAAGCGAGGGAATCGTAATTCATTGCGATTAGAAGCGAGGGAATCGTAATTCATTGCGATTAGAAGCGAGGGAATCGTAATTCATTGCGATTAGAAGCGAGGGAATCGTAATTCATTGCGATTAGAAGCGAGGGAATCGTAATTCATTGCGATTAGAAGCGAGGGAATCGTAATTCATTGCGATTAGAAGCGAGGGAATCGTAATTCATTGCGATTAGAAGCGAGGGAATCGTAATTCATTGCGATTAGAAGCGAGGGAATCGTAATTCATTGCGATTAGAAGCGAGGGAATCGTAATTCATTGCGATTAGAAGCGAGGGAATCGTAATTCATTGCGATTAGAAGCGAGGGAATCGTAATTCATTGCGATTAGAAGCGAGGGAATCGTAATTCATTGCGATTAGAAGCGAGGGAATCGTAATTCATTGCGATTAGAAGCGAGGGAAACGTAATTCATTGCAATTAGAAGCGAGGGAATCGTAATTCATTGCGATTAGAAGCGAGGGAAACGTAATTCATTGCAATTAGAAGCGAGGGAATCGTAATTCATTGCAATTAGAAGCGAGGGAAACGTAATTCATTGCGATTAGAAGCGAGGGAATCGTAATTCATTGCGATTAGAAGCGAGGGAAACGTAATTCATTGCGATTAGAAGCGAGGGAATCGTAATTCATTGCGATTAGAAGCGAGGGAAACGTAATTCATTGCGATTAGAAGCGAGGGAATCGTAATTCATTGCGATTAGAAGCGAGGGAAACGTAATTCATTGCGATTAGAAGCGAGGGAATCGTAATTCATTGCGATTAGAAGCGAGGGAAACGTAATTCATTGCGATTAGAAGCGAGGGAATCGTAATTCATTGCGATTAGAAGCGAGGGAAACGTAATTCATTGCGATTAGAAGCGAGGGAATCGTAATTCATTGCGATTAGAAGCGAGGGAATCGTAATTCATTGCAATTAGAAGAGAGGGAATCGTAATTCATTGGGATTAGAAGAGAGGGAATCGTAATTCATTGCGATTAGAAGAGAGGGAATCGTAATTCATTGGGATTAGAAGAGAGGGAATCGTAATTCATTGCGATTAGAAGAGAGGGAATCGTAATTCATTGGGATTAGAAGAGAGGGAATCGTAATTCATTGCGATTAGAAGAGAGGGAATCGTAATTCATTGGGATTAGAAGAGAGGGAATCGTAATTCATTGCGATTAGAAGTGAGGGAATCGTAATTCATTGCAATTAGAAGAGAGGGAATCGTAATTCATTGCAATTAGAAGAGAGGGAATCGTAATTCATTGTGATTAGAAGAGAGGGAATCGTAATTCATTGCGATTAGAAGTGAGGGAATCGTAATTCATTGCCATTGGAAGTGAGGGAATCGTAATTCATTGCCATTGGAAGTGAGGGAATCGTAATTCATTGCCATTAGAAGTGAGGGAATCGTAATTCATTGTAATTAGAAGTGAGGGAATCGTAATTCATTGTAATTAGAAGAGAGGGAATCGTAATTCATTGTAATTAGAAGAGAGGGAATCGTAATTCATTGTAATTAGAAGAAAGGGAATCGTAATTCATTGTAATTAGAAGAGAGGGAATCGTAATTCATTGTAATTAGAAGAGAGGGAATCGTAATTCATTGTAATTAGAAGAGAGGGAATCGTAATTCATTGTAATTAGAAGAGAGGGAATCGTAATTCATTGCGATTGGAAGTGAGGGAATCGTAATTCATTGCCATTAGAAGTGAGGGAATCGTAATTCATTGCAATTAGAAGTGAGGGAATCGTAATTCATTGCAATTAGAAGCGAGGGAATCGTAATTCATTGTAATTAGAAGTGAGGGAATCGTAATTCATTGCAATTAGAAGCGAGGGAATCGTAATTCATTGTAATTAGAAGAGAGGGAATCGTAATTCATTGTAATTAGAAGAAAGGGAATCGTAATTCATTGTAATTAGAAGAGAGGGAATCGTAATTCATTGCAATTAGAAGCGAGGGAATCGTAATTCATTGCAATTAGAAGTGAGGGAATCGTAATTCATTGCAATTAGAAGCGAGGGAATCGTAATTCATTGCAATTAGAAGTGAGGGAATCGTAATTCATTGCAATTAGAAGAGAGGGAATCGTAATTCATTGCAATTAGAAGTGAGGGAATCGTAATTCATTGCAATTAGAAGTGGGGGAATCGTAATTCATTGCATTTAGAAGTGGAGGAATCGTAATTCATTGCAATTAGAAGAGAGGGAATCGTAATTCCTTGCAATTAGAAGAGAGGGAATCGTAATTCATTGCATTTAGAAGTGGAGGAATCGTAATTCATTGCATTTAGAAGTGGAGGAATCGTAATTCATTCAATTAGAAGTTAGGGAATCGTAATTCATTGCAATTGGAAGTGAGGGAATCGTAATTCATTCAATTAGAAGTGAGGGAATCGTAAATCATTCAATTAGAAGTGAGGGAATCGTAATTCATTGCAATTGGAAGTGAGGGAATCGTAATTCATTGCAATTGGAAGTGAGGGAATCGTAATTCATTGCAATTGGAAGTGAGGGAATCGTAATTCATTCAATTAGAAGTGAGGGAATCGTAATTCATTCAATTAGAAGTGAGGGAATCGTAATTCATTCAATTAGAAGTTAGGGAATCGTAATTCATTGCAATTGGAAGTTAGGGAATCGTAATTCATTGCAATTGGAAGTGAGGGAATCGTAATTCATTCAATTATAAGTGAGGGAATCGTAATTCATTCAATTATAAGTGAGGGAATCGTAATTCATTCAATTATAAGTGAGGGAATCGTAATTCATTCAATTATAAGTGAGGGAATCGTAATTCATTCAATTATAAGTGAGGGAATCGTAATTCATTCAATTATAAGTTAGGGAATCGTAATTCATTGCAATTGGAAGTGAGGGAATCGTAATTCATTCAATTAGAAGTTAGGGAATCGTAATTCATTGCAATTGGAAGTGAGGGAATCGTAATTCATTCAATTATAAGTGAGGGAATCGTAATTCATTCAATTATAAGTGAGGGAATCGTAATTCATTCAATTATAAGTGAGGGAATCGTAATTCATTCAATTATAAGTGAGGGAATCGTAATTCATTGCAATTGGAAGTGAGGGAATCGTAATTCATTCAATTATAAGTGAGGGAATCGTAATTCATTCAATTATAAGTGAGGGAATCGTAATTCATTCAATTATAAGTGAGGGAATCGTAATTCATTGCAATTGGAAGTGAGGGAATCGTAATTCATTGCAATTAGAAGTGAGGGAATCGTAATTCATTGCAATTGGAAGTGAGGGAATCGTAATTCATTGCAATTAGAAGTGAGGGAATCGTAATTCATTGCAATTAGAAGTGAGGGAATCGTAATTCATTGCAATTGGAAGTGAGGGAATCGTAATTCATTGCAATTAGAAATGAGGGAATCGTAATTCATTGCAATTGGAAGTGAGGGAATCGTAATTCATTGCAATTAGAAGTGAGGGAATCGTATTCATTGCAATTAGAAGAGAGGGAATCGTATTCATTGCAATTTGAAAGTGAGGGAATCGTAATTCATTGCAATTAAAAGTGAGGGAATCGTATTCATTGCAATTAGAAGAGAGGGAATCGTAATTCATTGCAATTAGAAGAGAGGGAATCGTAATTCATTGCAATTAGAAGTGAGGGAATCGTAATTCATTGCAATTAGAAGTGAGGGAATCGTAATTCATTGCAATTAGAAAGTGAGGGAATCGTAATTCATTGCAATTAAAAGTGAGGGAATCGTAATTCATTGCAATTAAAAGTGAGGGAATCGTAATTCATTGCATTGGAAGTGAGGGAATCGTAATTCATTGCAATTGGAAGTGAGGGAATCGTAATTCATTGCAATTAGAAGTGAGGGAATCGTAATTCATTGCAATTAGAAGTGAGGGAATCGTAATTCATTGCATTGGAAGTGAGGGAATCGTAATTCATTGCAATTAGAAGTGAGGGAATCGTAATTCATTGCCATTGGAAGTGAGGGAATCGTAATTCATTGCAATTAGAAGTGAGGGAATCGTAATTCATTGCAATTGGAAGTGAGGGAATCGTAATTCATTGCAATTAGAAGTGAGGGAATCGTAATTCATTGCAATTAGAAGTGAGGGAATCGTAATTCATTCAATTAGAAGTGAGGGAATCGTAATTCATTGCAATTGGAAGTGAGGGAATCGTAATTCATTGCAATTGGAAGTGAGGGAATCGTAATTCATTGCAATTGGAAGTGAGGGAATCGTAATTCATTGCAATTGGAAGTGAGGGAATCGTAATTCATTGCAATTGGAAGTGAGGGAATCGTAATTCATTCAATTAGAAGTGAGGGAATCGTAATTCATTGCAATTAGAAGTGAGGGAATCGTAATTCATTCAATTAGAAGTGAGGGAATCGTAATTCATTCAATTAGAAGTGAGGGAATCGTAATTCATTGCAATTGGAAGTGAGGGAATCGTAATTCATTCAATTATAAGTGAGGGAATCGTAATTCATTGCAATTAAAGTGAGGGAATCGTAATTCATTCAATTATAAGTGAGGGAATCGTAATTCATTGCAATTGGAAGTGAGGGAATCGTAATTCATTGCAATTAGAAGTGAGGGAATCGTAATTCATTGCAATTGGAAGTGAGGGAATCGTAATTCATTGCAATTAGAAGTGAGGGAATCGTAATTCATTGCAATTAGAAGTGAGGGAATCGTAATTCATTGCAATTGGAAGTGAGGGAATCGTAATTCATTGCAATTAGAAGTGAGGGAATCGTAATTCATTGCAATTGGAAGTGAGGGAATCGTAATTCATTGCAATTAGAAGTGAGGGAATCGTAATTCATTGCAATTAGAAGAGAGGGAATCGTAATTCATTGCAATTAGAAAGTGAGGGAATCGTAATTCATTGCAATTAAAAGTGAGGGAATCGTAATTCATTGCAATTAGAAGAGAGGGAATCGTAATTCATTGCAATTAGAAGAGAGGGAATCGTAATTCATTGCAATTAGAAGTGAGGGAATCGTAATTCATTGCAATTAGAAGTGAGGGAATCGTAATTCATTGCAATTAGAAGTGAGGGAATCGTAATTCATTGCAATTAAAGTGAGGGAATCGTAATTCATTGCAATTAAAAGTGAGGGAATCGTAATTCATTGCATTGAAGTGAGGGAATCGTAATTCATTGCATTAGAAGTGAGGGAATCGTAATTCATTGCAATTAGAAGTGAGGGAATCGTAATTCATTGCAATTAGAAGTGAGGGAATCGTAATTCATTGCATTAGAAGTGAGGGAATCGTAATTCATTGCAATTAGAAGTGAGGGAATCGTAATTCATTGCCATTGAAGTGAGGGAATCGTAATTCATTGCAATTAGAAGTGAGGGAATCGTAATTCATTGCCATTGAAGTGAGGGAATCGTAATTCATTGCAATTAGAAGTGAGGGAATCGTAATTCATTGCAATTAGAAGTGAGGGAATCGTAATTCATTGCAATTAGAAGTGAGGGAATCGTAATTCATTGCCATTGGAAGTGAGGGAATCGTAATTCATTGCAATTAGAAGTGAGGGAATCGTAATTCATTGCCATTGAAGTGAGGGAATCGTAATTCATTGCAATTAGAAGTGAGGGAATCGTAATTCATTGCATTAGAAGTGAGGGAATCGTAATTCATTGCAATTAGAAGTGAGGGAATCGTAATTCATTGCATTAGAAGTGAGGGAATCGTAATTCATTGCATTAGAAGTGAGGGAATCGTAATTCATTGCAATTAGAAGTGAGGGAATCGTAATTCATTGCATTAGAAGTGAGGGAATCGTAATTCATTGCATTAGAAGTGAGGGAATCGTAATTCATTGCAATTAGAAGTGAGGGAATCGTAATTCATTGCAATTAGAAGTGAGGGAATCGTAATTCATTGCATTAGAAGTGAGGGAATCGTAATTCATTGCATTAGAAGTGAGGGAATCGTAATTCATTGCATTAGAAGTGAGGGAATCGTAATTCATTGCAATTAGAAGTGAGGGAATCGTAATTCATTGCAATTAGAAGTGAGGGAATCGTAATTCATTGCGATTAGAAGTGAGGGAATCGTAATTCATTGCAATTAGAAGTGAGGGAATCGTAATTCATTGCATTAGAAGTGAGGGAATCGTAATTCATTGCAATTAGAAGTGAGGGAATCGTAATTCATTGCATTAGAAGTGAGGGAATCGTAATTCATTGCAATTAGAAGTGAGGGAATCGTAATTCATTGCAATTAGAAGTGAGGGAATCGTAATTCATTGCAATTAGAAGTGAGGGAATCGTAATTCATTGCAATTAGAAGTGAGGGAATCGTAATTCATTGCAATTAGAAGTGAGGGAATCGTAATTCATTGCAATTAGAAGTGAGGGAATCGTAATTCATTGCAATTAGAAGTGAGGGAATCGTAATTCATTGCGATTAGAAGTGAGGGAATCGTAATTCATTGCAATTAGAAGTGAGGGAATCGTAATTCATTGCAATTAGAAGTGAGGGAATCGTAATTCATTGCAATTAGAAGTGAGGGAATCGTAATTCATTGCAATTAGAAGTGAGGGAATCGTAATTCATTGCGATTAGAAGTGAGGGAATCGTAATTCATTGCAATTAGAAGTGAGGGAATCGTAATTCATTGCGATTAGAAGTGAGGGAATCGTAATTCATTGCAATTAGAAGTGAGGGAATCGTAATTCATTGCAATTAGAAGTGAGGGAATCGTAATTCATTGCAATTAGAAGTGAGGGAATCGTAATTCATTGCAATTAGAAGTGAGGGAATCGTAATTCATTGCAATTAGAAGAGAGGGAATCGTAATTCATTGCAATTAGAAGTGAGGGAATCGTAATTCATTGCAATTAGAAGTGAGGGAATCGTAATTCATTGCAATTAGAAGTGAGGGAATCGTAATTCATTGCAATTAGAAGTGAGGGAATCGTAATTCATTGCATTAGAAGTGAGGGAATCGTAATTCATTGCAATTAGAAGTGAGGGAATCGTAATTCATTGCAATTAGAAGTGAGGGAATCGTAATTCATTGCAATTAGAAGTGAGGGAATCGTAATTCATTGCAATTAGAAGTGAGGGAATCGTAATTCATTGCAATTAGAAGTGAGGGAATCGTAATTCATTGCAATTAGAAGTGAGGGAATCGTAATTCATTGCAATTAGAAGTGAGGGAATCGTAATTCATTGCAATTAGAAGTGAGGGAATCGTAATTCATTGCAATTAGAAGTGAGGGAATCGTAATTCATTGCAATTAGAAGTGAGGGAATCGTAATTCATTGCAATTAGAAGTGAGGGAATCGTAATTCATTGCAATTAGAAGTGAGGGAATCGTAATTCATTGCAATTAGAAGTGAGGGAATCGTAATTCATTGCAATTAGAAGTGAGGGAATCGTAATTCATTGCAATTAGAAGTGAGGGAATCGTAATTCATTGCAATTAGAAGTGAGGGAATCGTAATTCATTGCAATTAGAAGTGAGGGAATCGTAATTCATTGCAATTAGAAGTGAGGGAATCGTAATTCATTGCAATTAGAAGTGAGGGAATCGTAATTCATTGCAATTAGAAGTGAGGGAATCGTAATTCATTGCAATTAGAAGTGAGGGAATCGTAATTCATTGCAATTAGAAGTGAGGGAATCGTAATTCATTGCAATTAGAAGTGAGGGAATCGTAATTCATTGCAATTAGAAGTGAGGGAATCGTAATTCATTGCAATTAGAAGTGAGGGAATCGTAATTCATTGCAATTAGAAGTGAGGGAATCGTAATTCATTGCAATTAGAAGTGAGGGAATCGTAATTCATTGCAATTAGAAGTGAGGGAATCGTAATTCATTGCAATTAGAAGTGAGGGAATCGTAATTCATTGCAATTAGAAGTGAGGGAATCGTAATTCATTGCAATTAGAAGTGAGGGAATCGTAATTCATTGCAATTAGAAGTGAGGGAATCGTAATTCATTGCAATTAGAAGTGAGGGAATCGTAATTCATTGCAATTAGAAGTGAGGGAATCGTAATTCATTGCAATTAGAAGTGAGGGAATCGTAATTCATTGCAATTGAAGTGAGGGAATCGTAATTCATTGCAATTAGAAGTGAGGGAATCGTAATTCATTGCAATTAGAAGTGAGGGAATCGTAATTCATTGCAATTAGAAGTGAGGGAATCGTAATTCATTGCAATTAAGTGAGGGAATCGTAATTCATTGCAATTAGAAGTGAGGGAATCGTAATTCATTGCAATTAGAAGTGAGGGAATCGTAATTCATTGCAATTAGAAGTGAGGGAATCGTAATTCATTGCAATTAGAAGTGAGGGAATCGTAATTCATTGCAATTAGAAGTGAGGGAATCGTAATTCATTGCAATTAGAAGTGAGGGAATCGTAATTCATTGCAATTAAAGTGAGGGAATCGTAATTCATTGCAATTGAAGTGAGGGAATCGTAATTCATTGCAATTGGAAGTGAGGGAATCGTAATTCATTGCAATTAGAAGTGAGGGAATCGTAATTCATTGCAATTAGAAGTGAGGGAATCGTAATTCATTGCAATTAAGTGAGGGAATCGTAATTCATTGCAATTAGAAGTGAGGGAATCGTAATTCATTGCAATTGGAAGTGAGGGAATCGTAATTCATTGCAATTAGAAGTGAGGGAATCGTAATTCATTGCAATTGGAAGTGAGGGAATCGTAATTCATTGCAATTAGAAGTGAGGGAATCGTAATTCATTGCAATTAGAAGTGAGGGAATCGTAATTCATTGCAATTAGAAGTG
>NC_090727.1:68285186-68289567 GCF_036898095.1 Palaemon carinicauda | reverse complement strand
ATTCTGTCTTTTAAGGTTAATTCTATCTTTTAAGGTTAATTCTGTCTTTTAAGGCAAATTCTGTCTTTTAAGGCAAATTCTGTCTTTTAAAGCAAATTCTGTCTTTTAGGGTAAATTCTGTCTTTTAGGGTAAATTCTGTCTTTTAAGGTAAATTCTTCTTTTAAGGTAAATTCCATTATCCAATGTTAGAGAAAGAGGACGTCTCCTAGAAAAAAAAAGATTCAAGATCACATATATAAAATACTCTCAAAATGAAATAGGACCTACGATTATCTCTTGAAATTTATGGAAGCCTAAAATTAGAGATTTCAGAGCAATAGAGACAAGTAGGCCTACCAAATGAAAGGAAATTTAAATGATTAATGCTTTCAATGGAAAATGAAAAATTCAGAGGGACATAATGGAATGGTCATTAATATTTTGTGAAGGGTCGATTATGTTGGAAGGGAATTCAAGTGGGGTACCATTTATTTAGGTCTTAATGACCTGGATGTCATTTCAAGACTCTCTCTCTCTCTCTCTCGTTTGTATATTATATATATGTATATATGTGTATATATGTATGTGTGTATGTATATATACACACATGTATGTATATATATGTCTATAAATATATATGTATATATATACGTATATATACATATATATTTATATATAATACTATATATATATATATATATATATATATAATATATATATATATAATATTATATATATATATATATACATATATTATATATATATATATATATATTATATATATATATAAATATATATATGTTTATGTATATATACATATATATCATTTATATATATATATATATATATTATATAATATATATATATATATATATATATATATATACATACATCCACTCATAAACTTACACATATACATACTGGCTTGCACGCACATACACACACGTTTACGTAAACACAATGTAGTTCTAATATCTTTTTGAGTTACTTATTCTAACGAATTTCGTATTGCAAATCAAACATGATCATTTTAGATTAAAGAGACACCATATTTAGTAGTAAATTGTAATTTTTAGTTGAATTTTATAAAAAAGATCGAAAATTTTTAGCAATATCTGAAAGTTTCCTTTTTTCAAGTAGGCAGAGGAAAGGGACAGAGAGATGATCTGAACGGATGCAAGCACCCTTATTTTTAAAAAAATTAAAATTGAGGGACCCTATTTTCAAAAAAAAAAAAAAAAAAAAAAAAAAAAAAAAAAAAATCCTATAAACATAGCATAAAGGAGATTGTTTTAATCTACTTAGGATATCTGGCGTCCTACTCGAACGTGAATCTGACGTTGTATTACATCCTGTGGTGCCATAGCCTCTGTACCATGGCCTTCCACTGTCTTGGGTATGAGGTCTCTTGCTGGAGGGTACACTTGGGTACGCTGTTCTATCCTATTTCTTTTTCTCTTGTTTCTTAAAGTTTTTATAGTTTATATATGAAAAATCTAATTTAATGTTGTTATTGTTCTTAAAATATTTTATTTTGATTATTTATTACTTTTCCTGTAGTTTGTTTATTTCCGTGTTTTCTTTCTTCATTGGGCTATTTTTTCACTGTTGGAGCCCTTGGGTTTATTGCATCTTGCTTTTCCAACTAGGGTTATAAAGTAGCTTGTAACAACAACCAACAACAACAACAACAACAACAACAACAACAACAACAATAATATAATAATACGATTAGTGAAGATTTATAAAGTTTAATTCCAAGCTTATCCAGTTTCATACGTACCTAAAATTAACTTTTTTATTTTTGGTATAAATCAGAAAATTAAGAAATAGATAGTTGTGGTTGCCTATTGGAAATGTCCATGCCTGGTGATCGCTAGACTGGGGTTCGAGTCACGCTGAAACTTTGTTAGTTCTTGTAGTGTCTGCAACCTCACCATCTTTGTGGGCTAAGGTTGTGGGGTTTTGATAGGGCAAATAGGTCTTCCTGCTGGAGTCATCAGCTGCTATTGGCCTGGCCCTTCCTGGTCCTAGCTTGAGTGGAGAGGGGTTTTGGGCGCTGTCAGTCTCTAGGCCATTGTCACTGTCCCTTGCCCTCTGCCATTCATGAGCGGCCTTTAAACGCATTTCATCAGAGACTATGAAATACACAATGGTTGATAAATTTTAGGGTTAGTAAAGATATTTTTAATCATACCAAAAGAGATTAGTTCACCAAACATTCAGCTGGTCTCCACAAGGCACTAGATGAGTTGGAAGACCCCAGGCCTACATGGCTGAAGCCTATGAAGTGTGAAGTAGGAGATGACGAATGGAGAAGTATTGAATTAAAAGCTCAAGATAGAAACGACTGGCTAAATCTAACCGAGGCCCTTTACGTCAATAGGCGTAGGAGATGATGATTGATGAAGGTGAAATGAAATAGAATTTTAATTATATACCATTTAGGTAGACGTAATGAATGAACTTCAAATACAATAAAAGGGTCCAAGCTAAAAAACAAAAAACAAATGAAAATGTGAAAAAATATAATGTGAAAATGGAAAAAGAAACGTGAAAACGAGTTAATTGTGTTAAAAGGATTTCGCAAATCTTTAAAGTCAAGTCTTGAGAGCTTTCATTAAGCGACCCAGATGGAGAGGTATTCATGAATATAATACACAGCTGTGTGAGGTGTTCTTGAACGTAAACAAAGCTCTTTGAGAGAGAGAGAGAGAGAGAGAGCAGAGAGAGAGAGAGAGAGAGAGAGAGAGCGGAGGAGAGAGAGAGCAGTTGAATTTTGGCGTATTGTCTTGTGAAGTCGGAAAGACATCGACCTACACTCTCTCTCTCTCTCTCTCTTCTCTCTCTCATCCTCTCTCTCTCTCCTCTCTCTCAGCGGTAGTTTTATGAAATCAGGAAAAAACATCGACCCCCCCTCTCTCTCTCATCCCTCTCTCTCTCTCTCTCTTCTCTCTCTCTCTCCCTCTCTCTCCTCTCTCTCTCTCTCTCGCTCTCTCTCTCTCAGCGTATTGTTTTATGAAATCAGAACAACATCGACCCTCTCTCTCTCCTCTCTCTCTCTCTCTCTCTCTCTCTCTCCTCTACTCTCATCTCTCTCTCTCTCTCCTCGTTAATTTCAGCGAATTATCTTATGAAATCAGAAAACAATCGACCTCCTCTCTCTCTCCTCCTCTCTCTCTCGCTCTCTCTCTCTCCTCTCTCTCTCTCTCTGCATCTCTCTCTCTCTCTCTCTCTCAGCATTGGCAAAATTTGAATAAAGAGAAGTCTGATAATGTCAAGTTTCGGTAAACATTTTGAGGTAAATTTTTCTGAACTTTTTTAAATAACTTGAGATGGTTAGGAATGTGAAGAAAAATTGCGTTGAAAGACGTAAAGGTACTGATATGAAGGAACATACTGAATCCTCATATTGGGCCGGGTGTTGGGGAATTATCAATTTCTCTTGGAAAGTTTAAACGTGGGATCCCTCTTAATGTAAATTATTTTCTAGAAGATGGGAACCGACTTGGCCAGTTGCCAAATGCAAATACAAATTATTTACATGATTAAAACTGATATTGTCAAACAATTCTTATTCACTCCAAGGGCTTAACTACTGCAATGTAATTGTTCCGATGGCTGCTTTCCTCTTGGTAAGGGTAGAAGAGACTCTTTGGCTATGGTAAGCAGCTCTTCTAGGAGAAGGACACTCCAAAATCAAACCATTGTTCTCTAGTCTTGGGTTGTGCCATGGCCTCTGTACCATGGTCTTCCTCTATCTTGGGTTAGAGTTCTCTTGCTTGAGGGTACCCTTGGGCACACTGTTCTATCTAATTTCTATTCCTCTTGTTTTGTTGAAGTTTTGTAGTTTATATAGGAATTATTTATTTTAATGTTGTTACTGTTCTTGAAATATTTTTTCCTTTTTTCTTTTCCGCACTGGGCTATTTTTCCCTGGTGGAGCCCTTAGGTTTATATCATCTTGCTTTTCCAATTAAGGTTATAGCTTAGCTTGTAATAATAATAATAATAATAATAGTAATAATAATAATAATAATAATAATAATAATAATAATAATAATAATAATAATAATAATAATAATAATGAAATATATCCGATTTCCAAGCGAACTACCAGAAGAGTCTCAGTTAACTGCTCACCCCGGAGCGCATATTGCCAATTTCCTATACCTTCTGGATTCGTCTAAATTCTGAAAATGCCGCCGGATTTACGAACGGGAATAAACTGTCAGTTATGTGGATTTAAGTTTGACGAGCGATGGCAGCTGTGAAGGAGGAATTTATATCATCCCAGTTTTTCTCGGCAAGGGAGATTTGGAGAAAGGCAGGAATTTTAACGGATATGTTTGAAAACTACTATGAGATTCAGGGCCTCTGTAACACGGTTTTTTCGCAATA
>NC_090727.1:68277686-68280186 GCF_036898095.1 Palaemon carinicauda | reverse complement strand
CTGACAACACTGAAAACACCAAACAATACCTCTTCACCAAAGGGGTTAACTACTATACTGTAATTGTTCAGTGGCTACTTTCCTCTTGGTAAGGGAAGAGGAGACTCTTTAGCTATGGTAAGAGCTCTTCTAGAGCAGGACACTCCAAAATCGAACCATTGTTCTCTAGTCTTGGGTAGGGACATAACCTTGTGCCATGGTCTTCTACTGTCTAGGGGTAGAGTTCTCTTGCTTGAGGGTACAGTCAGGCACACTATTCTATCTTATTTCTCTTCCTCCTGTTTTTATACTTTATGAAAGATTTATTTTAATATTGTTACTGTTCTTGAAAGACTTTATTTTAACTGTTAATTACTTCTCCTGTAGTTTATTTATTTCCATGTTTCCTTTCCTCACTGGGTTATTTTCCCCGTTGGGGCCCTTGAGCTTACAGCATCCTGCTTTTCCAATTTGGGTTGTAGCTTGGCAAGTAATAATAATAATAGTAATAATGATAATGATAATGATAATGATAATGATGATAGTAATGATAAAGATAATGATGATAATTATAATTATAATTATAATTATAATTATAGCATTTATTAATGGAAAAAATGAAAGTCAGAAGGGAAGGGAAATGGGATAGTATCAATATTCAAATGAGTTTATAAAATATATCAGGAATTTATAGAGTATACAGGGAAAGAAAAATCCTTTGATTAATTATATTTGTGTATATATGTGTGTGTATATATATATATATATATATATATATATATATATATATATATATATATATATATATATATATATATATATATATATATAAACATCAACCCTTTCTAATCCCCTACATCATCATCACTCGCCTTCAAAAATTCTTACTGGGTTCCATCAACCCAGAAATGCATTCACGTCACACTGAACTCCAACATTTGCATCTGTAATTTGATAATCCCTGTTTTTAAACATTTACGTCAGAGTTTATAACTGGGTGAAGCAGCCTCCTACTTTTCCCTTAATGTTTGATAGAATCAACTAGTTATTTTTCTTAAAACTCTTCTGTCTGTTTTCATTACTGGCCTTCTTCTATTTGCTTTCATCTCTGGCCGCCTTCTGTCTGTTTTCATTTCTGTCCTTCTGTCTGTTTTCATTTGTGCCCTTCTTCTGTCTGTTTTCATCTCTGTCCCTCTCTCTGTTTTCTTTTCTGTCCTTCTCTCTGTTTTCATCTCTGGCCTTCTTCTGTCAGTTTTCATTACTGGCTTTCTTCTGTCTGTTTTCATTACTGGCTTTCTTCTGTCTGTTTTCATCTGTGGCCTCCTTCTGTCTGTTTTCATTACTGGCTTTCTTCTGTCTGTTTTCATCTGTGGCCTCCTTCTGTCTGTTTTCATTACTGGCTTTCTTCTGTCTGTTTTCATCTGTGGCCTCCTTCTGTCTGTTTTCATTACTGGCTTTCTTCTGTCTGTTTTCATCTGTGGCCTCCTTCTGTCTGTTTTCATTACTGGCTTTCTTCTGTCTGTTTTCATCTGTGGCCTCCTTCTGTCTGTTTTCATTACTGGCTTTCTTCTGTCTGTTTTCATTTTTGTCCTTCTCTCTGTTTTCATCTGTGGCCTTCTTCTGTCTGTTTTCATTTTTGACCTTCTCTCTGTTTTCATCTGTGGCCTCCTTCTGTCTGTTTTCATTACTGGCTTTCTTCTGTCTGTTTTCATTTTTGTCCTTCTCTCTGTTTTCATCTGTGGCCTTCTTCTGTCTGTTTTCATTTTTGACCTTCTCTCTGTTTTCATCTGTGGCCTCCTTCTGTCTGTTTTCATTACTGGCTTTCTTCTGTCTGTTTTCATTTTTGTCCTTCTCTCTGTTTTCATATCTGCCCTTCTCTCTGCTTTCATCTGTGGCCGCCTTCTGTCTGTTTTCATCTGTGGCCTCCTTCTGTCTGTTTTCATTACTGGCTTTCTTCTGTCTGTTTTCATTTTTGTCCTTCTCTCTGTTTTCATCTGTGGCCTTCTTCTGTCTGTTTTCATTTTTGACCTTCTCTCTGTTTTCATCTGTGGCCTCCTTCTGTCTATTTTCATTACTGGCTTTCTTCTGTCTGTTTTCATTTTTGTCCTTCTCTCTGTTTTCATATCTGCCTTTCTCTCTGCTTTCATCTGTGGCCTCCTTCTGTCTGTTTTCATTACTGGCTTTCTTCTGTCTGTTTTCATTTTTGTCCTTCTCTCTGTTTTCATCTGTGGCCTTCTTCTGTCTGTTTTCATTTTTGACCTTCTCTCTGTTTTCATCTGTGGCCTTCTTCTGTCTGTTTTCATTTTTGACCTTCTCTCTGTTTTCATCTGTGGCCTCCTTCTGTCTGTTTTCATTACTGGCTTTCTTCTGTCTGTTTTCATTACTGGCCTTCTTCTGTCTGTTTTCATTACTGGCTTTCTTCTGTCTGTTTTCATTACTGGCTTTCTTCTGTCTGTTTTCATTACTGGCTTTCTTCTGTCTGTTTTCATTACTGGCTTTCTTCTGTCTGTTTTCATTACTG
>NC_090727.1:68260186-68272686 GCF_036898095.1 Palaemon carinicauda | reverse complement strand
TATATATATATATATAAATAACTAAAAATAATAAAAAACAAGAGGAAAAAAAATAAAATAGATAGAAAAACGTGCCTGAGTTTACCCTCAAGCAAGAGAACTCTAATCCAACAGTAAAAAAAGAATGAACGAAAAATGGCAATCGTGATACGAAATGGTCCCCTTGGGGGAGTGGGGGTAGGTTAGATGGGAGGGGGAAACCCCCCTCCCCCCAATTATCTGGAATATCCGTCTGGTGTCCCGAGGGAGGAGACATTATTGGCCCATTATATCACTCCACCTTTTCTTTTTTTTCTTTTATTTTCTTGACTACAAATTAAAGAGGAAGTCGCCATATTTCATTTGGGTTTCAGAGTGATTTCTTTTGAGGTTAGGTTTAACATGAGTGTTTTTTTCTTTTTAGTTTTTTTGGGGGGGTTTTAGTTTTTTTTCTCTTTGGTTTGTTCTTTTGAGGTTGGGTCTATCATGAATGTTTTTTTTGTTTTTTTAGTTTTTTTCTTTTTAGTTTTTTTTTCTTTTCAGTTTTTTTTCTCTATTTTTTTTTTTTTTTTTTTTGGTTAGATAGTTTACCTTGTTGATAAACATTTTAAAGTCTCGGTCTGGCATATTAGTAGATTAGTTACACAACATCAACAACAACATCTACAACAACATCAACAACAACATCTACAACAACATCAACAACCGCAGCGGTTTCAAAGCCACTGCAGAACAAAGGCCTCAGACATATCCTTAAGTCATGTCTGGGGTTTGACCATTCGTATTATTAGCAGATCAGTATCACAATAAAAACAACAACAGCAACAACACTTGGATTGCCTCGGCTCACTTCTTTTCAAGTCATGTCTGCCTGAAGGTATTTTTTTTGGGGGGGGGGCGTGGGGGTGGTGGGTGGGGTGGGGGTAAGATAGCTACTTCGTTTATAAATGTTTCAAGTCCCTTCATAAATCTGACTTATTAGTAGATCATTACAACAACAACAACAACAACAATATCAACAACAACAACAAGAGATGTAGCTGTTTTAAGTTCTCTGCAGAACAAAGGCCTCAGACATGCCCTTAGTTATGTCTGGGGCTTAAGCATTTTCATAACTATGCTGGCCATTACGATTTGGTGATGGTGCGAAACTTTAGTCTTATCGCCCATAGCAAACCAACCTAGTTTAGTTGACCCTGACTAGTCCAGCTTTGCTGATCTGGGCGATACACAAAACCTTTCACTTCGTTAAGATATCTTCACTCAGTACGACCATCATAGGTAGATTTATTTTGCAAACTCGAGTTTCTGTAATTACCTTCACCAACGGAGTTGGAAGGAGGTTATGTTTTCGCCTCTATTTGTGTGTTTGTGTGTTTATTTTCTTGTGAACAGCTTCTTGACCCCAATTTTAATCGTAGAGTAACGAAACTTGCAGGGATTAACTATTATGTAAAAGCCGGAAATGATAAAATTTTGGAAGGTGAAGGTCAAAGGTCAAGGTCACGGTCAAGCAAAATGTCCAATTCACGTAATCAGCCATAAATTTGAACATCGTTGTCAAAGACACTTCAAACCTGGTTCATATTTGAGTGCATGAAAATCCACACCAATTGATACATGTTAAGGTCAAAGGTCAGGGTCAAGCAAAAGGTCGAAAAATATACTGTGGAGGTCTGCGTTCTACTTACTGCCCCTTTAGTTTGTAGTGGAATATAGCGTATTACTTAATTTTATGAAGAATATATACTCATTAATGCGCAAGGCACCTTGATTACCAGTAATTTTGATTATCAAATTAATTGCCAATATGAAGTCTTTAATAAAATTAAAATATACAGGTAATCAATATTGTGATATTCCCCTTCATCAGAAGCTATTTGCAAATGCAACCAGTGACCCAGATTCAATGTTATTCCAGACACACTGCTGCTTGTTCTAGAAACTCTAGATAATAATTTAATTTGTCTGGGTGAGGGAGCTTCAACTTCCTTCTCTCACACGACCTCTGTTCTGGGTTTACTGTAAGCAGAAAGTAAAACTTTCGAATGGGGTACAATTTAATGAGAAAGTGAGATATTTTATTCCAGCTGTTACCAAGTTGTGGAATGATCTTCCTAATCGGGTTGTTGAATCAGTAGAACTTCAAAAGTTCAAAGTTGGAGCAAATGCTTTTTTGTTGACCAGGCGGACATGAGTCTTTTTATAGTTTATTTATGACATATTTGTTTTTGATGTTGCTAATAGTTTATATATGACATGTCTGTTTTGAAGTTGTTACTTATTTTAGAATGACTTATTGTTAATTTGTTCTCTTCATTTATTTATTTCCTTATTTCCTTTCCTCACTGGGCTATTTTTCCCTGTTGGAGCCCCTGGGCTTATAGCATCTTGCTTTTCCAACTAGGGTTGTAGCTTGGATAGTAATAATAATAATAATAATAATAATAATAATAATAATAATAATAATAATATCTACTTGAATTTGGCTAAAATCCAGGATTTTGTTCACAGCTCGGTATTCTTGAATAATTGACCAGGGTTTGACAGTATCTTTGATCACACAATGCCAGGCAGTTCTGGCTCTGCTTAGAATGTGCAACTTTCATTTCAGCAGGAACCAGCAAAGTGAAATTTTAAAAAATCGTATCACGTGAAAGTGATCAAATTTCTTATGTATATTTGAGTGAGGAAATGAAATAAAAAACAAGGAAAAATTGTATGATAATTGTTTATTAGGACAACGTTCAAAGATCAACAAGCTCTCTCAAATTAACACTGTTAAATTTTCCAAAATTAAATAAAAAACAAGGAAAAATTGTTTGATAATTGTTTATTAGGACAACGTTCAAAGATCAACAGGCTCTCTCAAATTAACACTACTAAATTTTCCAAAGCATTTCTATTTCTCCCAAGTAGCAACTACACCTCTTTGATTTCAGCAAGAACCAATAAAGGGCCTTTCAGGGAATGCAAAATTCCTGAAACCTTAATTTAAAAAGTAAATAGAAATGTATTGTAACGTGTATTCTTATGCACCGTCTTCTGCCTATTCAGAGCACTCATAGTTGCCTTTCAATCGAAGATTTTTTATTCACAAAAATCCAGGCTCTTCCATGACTCGAAATTCTATAGAAATTCTAGCATTTCCTCCCGTCTATCTTCCATTTACTTTAGCAGCGAATTTTCTATGCCTTTAGGGTTGTTGTGGCCAATTAGAGACGTTCCTGGCTAGCGATCGCCGGACTGGGTCTCGAGTTAAGCTCAAATTCTATACTGTAGTTTCTTGTAATGTCTGCAACCTCAATACCTTGTGAGCTAAAAATGGGGTGTTTACAGGAGCCTATAGGTCTATTTGCTGAGTTATCGACATCCATTGCATGGCCATCCCTGGTCCTAGCGTGGGTGGATAAGGGACTTGGGCGCTGATCATATGTATATATGGTCAGTCTCTAGGGCATTGTCCTATTAGCTAGGGCATTGTCACTGTCCCTTGCCTCTGCCATTCGTGAGCGGCCTTTAAACCTTTAGGGTCATTGCCTGGTGATCACGAGACTGGGGTTCAAGTTCTACACAAACTCTCTTGTAGTTTTTTATTTTCTTGTTTCCTTTCATCTCTGGGCAATTTTTCCCTGTTGGAGCCCTTGGGATAATAGTATCTTGCTTTTCCAACTAGGGTTGTAGCTTAGCTTTAATAATAATAATAATAATAATAATAATAATAATAATAATAATAATCCAAAAGACAACCTGCTCAAATGTCTATTTAAAAAGCTGCCGTAACCATCAAACAATTTAAAGTTTATCATGACCAACATGTTTCTATTTCCACCCGACACAAATCAAAACACCTAAAATTGCTCTCCGCGATCATTACTAAAGGTGACAGGTGGAGTAATCATAGCAGAATAGAAAATTACATCGGTATATCAACATTATCTTCCATGACCAGTACTAGCTGTTAGTAGCATTATAACTCCCCGAATTCCTTGTGTTCAATGTCTTGTGTTCTTAGTTTCATACATTTGATATATTTAGATAAATCTGATGTATTCTGGATCTGAGATTCAGTTTGAAAAGGGGATATATTTCGCTTTGGCAACTTGCAACTATAAAAAGAGAAAAATATGTTTTCTGTGGAAGTATACTCATCGTCAAATAGCATATGGAGAAATAACACGCGATTTGTAAGACTGATTTTGTATGTATGAGAGAGAGAGAGAGAGAGAGAGAGAGAGAGAGAGAGAGAGAGAGAGAGAGAGAGAGAGAGAGAGAGAGAGAGAGCATTTATTAGGGTGAAATCATAACTGGTTTTTATTCATGGTTTTTTCACAGAAAGTTTTTGTTAGTATTTAGAAAGGTGGGCGATTTTTAAACTGAATAAATTGAACCATTTACAATAGCAAGATATTCACTCACTCTCCAACTCACTCACTCTCTCACTCACTCACTTACTCTCTCACTCACTCACTTACTCTCTCACTCACTCACTTACTCTCACTCACTCACGCACTCTCTCTCACTCATTTTTTCTCACTTAATCTGTCACACTCTTTTTCTCACTATCTCTCACCCTCTCTCTCTCTCTCTCTCTCTCACTCATTCACTCTTTCTCTCTCTCACTCATTCACTCTTTCTCTCTCTCACTCTCTCTCTCACATTCACTCTCACTCAGTCACTCACTCACACATGCACATACAGTCTTACTGCGTCATTTTTCTCTTTTGGACAGTGTGTACTTAGATTGATTGTAAAACTGCATTTCTCATATTTTTTTCCTATTTTAGCTGCAGGGTACCAAAGTGAAATATCATCCCTTCTAAAACTGCAGCTTAGCTCCAGTATATGAACAATGCATAAACCACCTTTTTAAAATTCTCAATAAAAGCTCCTCGTTACATTTTAGACCTAAAATCACACGTCCGCTAGACTCTTTACTTACAACGTATACTAGACAGTCAAACGACTTTCATAGGTGTATACTGTCAAGTAAACAACAGAAGTTTCTCAAGGTTGTGGCCGTTTTCAATACCCATTTTACCAAAAGAGAATTTCACGTATCATACACGGTAAACCAAGCATGCTGTTGATAGATGTTGAGCAATTTTTGGCCAATGGCTTGTGACCCGGCGAAACGCCTTCTTCGAGTAATGTATGCATAAGAGGGCAGGTCGTAAACCACGATGTTTAAGAGTCAGTTTTTGCAATTTACATGAGAGAGAGAGAGAGAGAGAGAGAGAGAGAGAGAGAGAGAGAGAGAGAGAGAGAGAGAGAGAGAGCGTGTTACAAGGAATTTGGATATCTCAAAGACTTTTTAGTCATGCTGAGAGACTCCAGCTGCTCATGGGTAGAGCGATTTGGTTTGAACGTTTAGAGAGTTCTTGTGATCTTGTCTAACCTATAGTTGAACGCGTTTACCTTGTTACTGTTTCTTACATCCGCTGGGGGTCTGTTGTATGTATCTGCTATTTTGTATGTAAAGAAAGGGGGGAGAGAGAGAGAGAGAGAGAGAGAGAGAGAGAGAGAGAGAGAGAGAGAAAGAGAGAGAGTTTCCCTAGAGTATCATGGGATACGGCACTCCATTTCGAGATACTGACAATCCTTTTATAAAGTGTTATTAATGATAATTTTCCTTTAATGAAAATTTTCCTAGAATATCTTGGAAATTATCATCAATTCCAGGAATTGACAATGTTTTCATTAACTGTATTTGATAATAATTTTCCTTTAATTCAGTTTTCCTAAATACCCTGGGAAATTTGAATATTGACATGCATTTATTAACTGTATTCAATAATAATTTTCCTTTAATTAGTTTTCCTAAAATATCTTGGGAAATTTGAGATATTGACAATGCTTTTATTAACTGTATTCAATAATAATTTTCCTTTAATTCGGTTTTCCTAAAATATCTTGGGAAATTTGAGATATTGACAATGCTTTTATTAACTATATTCAATAATAATTTTCCTTTAATTCAGTTTTTCTAAAATATCTTGGGAAATTTGAAATATTAACAATGCTTTTATTAACTGTATTCAAAAGTAATTTTGGATGTCTCAAAGACTTTTTAGTTCATCCGGGGAGACTAAATTTCCTCTTGGATAGAGCGAATTAGTTTAAACGCTTAGAGCTCTTATGATCTTGTCTAACTTCATTCATGAACTCGTTTACCTAAGTGTTACTGTTTTCTACATACGCTATGAGTCTGTTCCATATAATTGCTATTTTGCACGTAAAGAAATGATCGCATTGAGTAGTGTTGTATCTTTTCAATTCCAGTTTGTATCCGTGACCTCTGAACTGATTTGTGCTAAGCTTGAAGAGGTTGTTGTCTGTATTTGTTATTCCTTTAAGAATTTTGAATGTCTCTATTAGGTCTCCCCTGTTGAGTTAGTAGATCAAACGAATTCAAACATTAGAGAGAGAGAGAGAGAGAGAGAGAGAGAGAGAGAGAGAGAGAGAGAATCAATGAAAAACTCCACGATCCAATACAAACTTCTAATGAAGTCAATAGTAAAGGCAAATAAATGTTTGAGAGAGAGAGAGAGAGAGAGAGAGAGAGAGAGAGAGAATTAATGAAAAACTCCACGATCCAATACAAACTTCTAATGAAGTCAATAGAAAATGCAAATAAATGTTTGAGAGAGAGAGAGAGAGAGAGAGAGAGAGAGATTTTGAAAAGAGAGTAGAGAGAGAGATTTTGAAAAGAGAGAGAGAGAGAGAGAGAGAGAGAGAGAGAGAGAGAGATTTTGAAAAGAGAGTAGAGAGAGATTTTGAAAAGAGAGAGAGAGAGAGAGATTTTGAAAGAGAGAGAGAGAGAGAGAGAGAGAGAGAGAGAGATAGAGATTTTTAAAAGAGAGAGAGAGAGAGAGAGAGAGAGAGAGATTTTTAAAAGAGAGAGAGAGAGAGAGAGAGAGAGAGAGAGAGAGAGAGAGAATTAATGAAAAACTCCACGATCCAATACAAACTTCTAATGAAGTCAATAGAAAATGCAAATAAATGTTTGAGAGAGAGAGAGAGAGAGAGAGAGAGAGAGAGAGATTTTGAAAAGAGAGTAGAGAGAGAGATTTTGAAAAGAGAGAGAGAGAGAGAGAGAGAGAGAGAGAGATTTTGAAAAGAGAGTAGAGAGAGATTTTGAAAAGAGAGAGAGAGAGAGATTTTGAAAGAGAGAGAGAGAGAGAGAGAGAGAGAGAGAGATTTTTAAAAGAGAGAGAGAGAGAGAGAGAGAGAGAGAGAGAGATTTTTAAAAGAGAGAGAGAGAGAGAGAGAGAGAGAGAGAGAGAGAATTAATGAAAAACTCCACGATCCAATACAAACTTCTAATGAAGTCAATAGAAAAAGCAAATAAATGTTAGAGAGAGAGAGAGAGAGAGAGAGAGAGAGAGAGAGTGAGTTAATGAAAAACTCCACGATCCAATACAAACTTCTAATGAAGTCAATAGTAAAGGCAAATAAATGTTTGAGAGAGAGAGAGAGAGAGAGAGAGAGAGAGAGAGGGAGAGAGAGAGAGAGAGAACGTGTTACAAGGAATCTGGTTGTCTCAAAGACTTTTTAGTCCATGCTGAGAGACTCCAGCTGCTCATGGGTAGAGCGATTTGGTTTGAACGTTTAGAGAGTTCTTGTGATCTTGTCTAACCCATAGTTGAACTCGTTTACCTTGTTACTGTTTCCCTCATCCGCTAGGTGACTTGTTTGTATCTGCTATTTTGTATGTAAAGAAATAAGAGAGAGAGAGAGAGAGAGAGAGAGAGAGAGAGAGAGAGAGAGAGAGAGGGAGAGAGAGTGAGTTTTCCTAGAGTATCATGGGATACAGCACCCCATTTCGAGATACTGACAATCCTTTTATAAAGTGTTATTAATGATAATTTTCCTTTAATCAAAATTTTCCTAGAATATCTTGGGAAATTATACATCAATTCCAGGAATTATCAATGTTTTCATTAACTGTATTTGATAATAATCTTCCTTTAATTCAGTTTTCCTAGAATACCCTGGGGAATTTGAGATATTGACAATGCTTTTATTAACTGTATTCAAAAATAATTTTGGATGTCTCAAAGACTTTTTATTTCATCCGGGGAGACTAAATTTCCCTTTGGATAGAGCGAATTAGTTTAAACGCTTAGATCTTGTTTAACTTCATTCTTGAACTCCCTTACCTAAGTGTTACTGTTTTCTACATACGCTAGGAGTCTGTTCCATATAATTGCTATTTTGCACGTAAAGAAATGACCACATTGAGTAGTGTTGTATCTTTTCAATTCCAGTTTGTATCCGTTACCTCTGAACTGATTTGCGCTAAGCTTGAAGTGGTTGTTGTCTGTATTTGTTATTCCTTTTAAGAATTTTGAATGTCTCTATTAGCTCTCCCCTGTTGAGTTAGTAGATCAAACGATTTCAAACATTCGAGAGAGAGAGAGAGAGAGAGAGAGAGAGAGAGAGAGAATTAATGAAAAACTCCACGATCCAATACAAACTTCTAATGAAGTCAATGGAAATGGCAAATGCATGTGAGAGAGAGAGAGAGAGAGAGAGAGAGAGAGAGAGAATTAATGAAAAACTCCACGGTCCAATACAAACTTCTAATGAAGTCAATAGAAAAAGCAAATAAATGTTTGAGAGAGAGAGAGAGAGAGAGAGAGAGAGAGAGAAATAATGAAAAACTCCACGGTCCAATACAAACTTCTAATGAAGTCAATAGAAAAAGCAAATAAATGTTTGAGAGAGAGAGAGAGAGAGAGAGAGAGAGAGAGAGAGAATTAATGAAAAACTCCACGATCCAATACAAACTTCTAATGAAGTCAATAGAAAAAGCAAATAAATGTCTGAGAGAGAGAGAGAGAGAGAGAGAGAGAGAGAGAGAGAATTAATGAAAAACTCCACGATCTAATACAAACTTCTAATGAAGTCAATAGAAAAGGCAAATAAATTTTTGAGAGAGAGAGAGAGAGAGAGAGAGAGAGAGAGAGAGAGAGAGAATTAATGAAAAACTCCACGATCTAATACAAACTTCTAATGAAGTCAATAGAAAAGGCAAATAAATGTTTGAGAGAGAGAGAGAGAGAGAGAGAGAGAGAGAGAGAGAATTAATGAAAAACTCCACGATCCAATACAAACTTCTAATGAAGTCAATCAAAAAACCCAAATAAACGTTTATCTATGATTCGATTAAACATTTTAGTGTTGACGTTTACAGGATATAAAAGACAATAGCTGCGATATTTGGGGATGATTGAGATTGCGTCTAAAAATAGACTGTTTGATGATTATATTGACGAGGGATGAAAATAGAGTAATCGAGGCAATGAAGGTTGGCGTTATCGTTATGGGAATAATTAAGTAGATAATTGATGTATTACAGGAAAATTTAGATGACATGTATTACTGAAAGCATCATGTTATAATCGTTTATCGTAAATTTATCGTAAATTTATGGTAACAATTAAGGGGCACTCAACTCAGTAGAGCGCTGACCTCCACCGCGGCAGCTTATTTCATGACCTTTTGCTCGACCTTGACCTTTGACCTCAACATGCATTAATTGGCGTGGATATTGCAAATTTATGCTAATAACTAGAGGGGCACTCGGTAGAGCGTTGACCTCCACGGCGGCAGCGTATTTCATGACCTTTTGCTTGACCTTGACCTTTGACCTCAACATGCATTAATTGGCGTGGATATCGTAAATCTATGGTATTAACTAGAGGGGCACTCAGTAGAGCGCGGACCTCCACCGGGGCAGCTTATTTCATGACCTTTCGCTCGACCTTGACCTTTGACCTCAACATGCATTAATTGGCGTGGATATTGTAAATTTATGCTAATAACTAGAGGGGCGGCACTCAGTAGAGCGCTGACCTCCACCGCGGCAGCTTATTTCATGACCTTTTGCTCGACCTTGACCTTTGACCTCAACATGCATTAATTAGCGTGGATATTGTAAATTCATGTTAATAACTAGAGGGGCACTCAGTAGAGCGCTGACCTCCACCGCGGCAGCTTATTTCATGACCTTTCGCTTGACCTTGACCTTTGACCTCAATATGCATTAATTGGCGTGGATATCGTAAATCTATGGTATTAACTAAAGGGGCACTCAGTAGAGCGCTGAACTCCACCGCGGCAACTTTTCATGACCTTTTGCTCGACCTTGACCTTTGACCTCAACATGCATTAATTGGCGTGGATTTTCATACACTCTATATGAATCAAGTGTGAAGTCTCTTGTGACAACGATGTCCAAATTTATGACTGATTACGAGAAAGGGACATTTAGTTTGACCGTGACCTTGTCCTGAGACCTTGACCTTCCAAAATATCATCATTTCTAGCTTTTTACATATCGGGTAATCCTTGCAAGTTTCATTTATTATTATTATTATTATTATTATTATTATTATTACTAGCCAAGCTACAACCCTAGTTGGAAAAGCAAGATGCTGTAAGCCCAAGGGCTCCAACAGGGAAAAATAGCCCAGTGAGGAAAGCAAATAAGGAAATAAATAAATAAATTACTCTACGATAAAAATTGTGACCAGGAAGCTGTTCACAAACACACAGCCACACACACACACATACACAAAGAGACTTAATTATTAACAATGACTTTTTATGGGAGTCTTTAGCAACTGTGAGGGAAACTTTATTATAGTGAGAATTAAAAAAAGGGTTATTGATTGACAGCAAGAAGTTAGTCTTTGTTCATTGAGAATTCAATTGTTGTTTAATTGATTCGTTAATTCCTATGTGTTTCCGCAATTGATTAGAATTTATTGCTTTTCTTGGAATGGAATTATACCAAATAACTCGAGTGTTTTATCTCTATTATCGTCATTATCTATTTAGGGTGACAAGAGTTGCCAGAAAATCTCGTACAAATATCGTCCAATCGCCTTAAATGTTTTTGAGTATTTGTGAGTAATTTGTTTTATGAATGAAACTTGATGATTTCAGAAACTCTCGTACAAATATCATCCAATCTCTTTAAATAATTTCGAGTATTCGTGAGTAATTTGTTTTATGAATGAAACTTGTTGGTTTCAGAAACTCTCGTACAAATATCATCCAATCGCCTTAAATATTTTCGAATATTTGCGAGTTATTTTCTTTTTTATGAATGAAATTTGTTGATTTCAGAATAATGTAATTCAATATTTTCTATTTGAGCGACAGAGTTGCCAGACACTGTCGTACAAATATCATCAAATCTCTTTAAATATTTTAGAGTATTTGTGAGTAATTTGTTTTATGAATGAAACTTGTTGGTTTCAGAAACTCTCGTACAAATATCATCCAATCTCTTTAAATATTTTCGAGTATTTGTGAGTTTTTTTTTTATGAATGAAACGTGTTGCTTTCAGAATACTGCAATTCAATATTCTTTATCAAAGTCAAGTTGACGTCTGCAATAGCTAAGAGAATTGCAACATATTGTGCAGCCAACAAATCGTGTTAACGCGAGATTGATTAAAGATTGTTTCAAATTATTCGAACCTAGATATATTTCTACTGTAGGCTATAGAGCCTTTACATATGCGGCCCCGAGACTATACAATAAGCTCCCACTAGACATTCGAAAGACTGAAGGTATTAAGGCTTTCAAGAGGAAACTGAAGACTTTCTAGTTCTCAAAGTGCTTCGATAGTGTGGATTTGATAATAAACGAGCAATATACTGTGTGAAATGTTGAATGCTTTCGAACGAACATGATAAAATGACTGTGGAGTTCCTATAGAGAGTAGGGTTCCCCTGCTGTATAGGACCAGAAAAGCAGTAACCCTTTAGGTAAAGTAAAGTGGAAAATTATTGAAAATAGTTGGACATACTTTAACTGCCTGGACAAGGCACTGAAACCAGGACTAATAAACCTTTGAAAAGGTGACCGTTTATACCTTGTTTCTTCTATAGAGGAGATGAGCTCACTAGTACAATCTAAAAAGGGAAGTGCGCACATATGGCAAGCACTGCGCAGCTGCGCATTTTGATGATGAGGAATCGCGCTTGCGCAGAAGTAGAAGCTCGGGCTGGTGGACTGATCTTACGGAATTGTATAGGGTTATCTGACGTCCAGATCTTACGTGAATAACATTTCTAAATATGCATTATTCTAAACCCTTAATATCTTAATTGTTTAACTTACGATAACTTCTGCCGTGTTATTATAGTTTATTTACGAAAGATATAATTTAATGTTGTTTACTGTTCTTAAAATATTTCATTTTGATTATTCTTTGTTTCAGTGGTAGTTTATTTATTTCATTGTTTCCTTTCCTCACTGGGCTACTTTTCCTTGTTGGAGTCCTTGGGATTACAGCATCCTGCTCTCGTAATTAGGGTTGTAGCTTAGCTTTTACTACTACTACTACTACTACTACTACTACTACTACTACTACTACTACTAATAATAATAATAATAATGAAGAAATTTTGGGTTAGGGTAAAGGTGTCCTGAATTATCATGGAATAATATGATAAATTTCCATCAATAAATCAATGATTTTGATAAACCTCATAAGATA
>NC_090727.1:68251402-68257186 GCF_036898095.1 Palaemon carinicauda | reverse complement strand
TTCATTACTCTACGATTAAAATGGTTGCCAGGAAGCTGTTCAGAAACAAACACACACAAACACATAACACCCTTCCAAATTTGTTGGCAAAGGTAATAATTTGTTAATCAAGTCTTTTAACCTCTGAAGTTATTCCAAAACGATATCCTTTCCTAATCTTTCACACATTTTTCACCTTTCCTTATATTATTCTCATGTTTCAATTAAAAAAAATGCAAAATTTCACCATAAAACTCAAAAGAGTTAATGACGATAAAGTATCTTATAATTCATAAAACAACAGTTCAAAGGTCACTCATGAATAGCATAGGCAAAGGACAGTGACATCACTCTATCGAGCACAACAACGGCCTAGAGACTGACCATATACAGTATACATATAATCAGAGCCCAAGAACCCTCTCCACCCAAGCTAGGATCAAGGAGGGCCAGGCTATTGCTGCTGATGACTCAGTAGAAAGACCTATAGGCTCCCCAAGCACCCCATCCTTAGCTCACAAGGATATTGAGGTTGTAGCGACCAAAGAAACTACCGAGTTTGAGTGGGACTGGAACCCCAGGCTGGCTTTCACTAGTCCAGGACGTTATCCACATCGGCCACCACAACCTTGTTCTACAGAATGAAAGTAAGAGCTAAAAAATGTAAAACGGACCTTTACAATCCCTTTTCTAACTGAAAATCTCGAAAAGTTTACTAAAATGTTTTGTCTAACCCATTTACATCTTCACATTAAAAACATTGAAGGTCTATGGGAAACGTCCCTGCCTGGTGACCTGCTGGACTGGGATTCGAGTCCTATTCAAACTCGATAGTTTCTTGTGGTGTCTGCAACTTTACCATCCTTGTGAGCTAAGGATGGGGGTTTTGGGGGGAGCCTTTTGTTCTACCTGCCGAGTCATCTACTTGGAAAAGGAACTTGAGGCGCTGATCTTATGCATATATGGTCAGTCTTTAGGGCATCGTCCTGCTAGGTAGGGTACTATCACTGTCTCTCTCCTCACCCATTCATGACGGCCTTTAAACCCTCTCCCTTTCCCTCTCCCTCTCCCTCTCTCCTTCCCTCCATAGCCAAGGAAAAGACTTGTTTTTTTTTTCTTATTTCTTCGGAAGGGTCTGTCTCATTCCTCGACCTTTCAGATCCAGCTGTCCAGTAACATTTTCACTGGCCGTTTCTTGTGTGTTTTACTCGACCCTGTCTTCTCTCTTTTCTATTTTAAATCAGGAGAAAACAAGGATACAATAAGAATATAGATGCTGAAATCCTCAGAAGATTTCATATCTTCGAATTGAAGAATAATTTTGAGTAGAAAATTACATTAATTTAAAAAATACGGTCTGTTGAAGGTAACCTAGAAATATATTTTCATAGTCAAAGCATGGGAATATAAGAAAGATTCTTTGACAATATAAATTAACGAGCAGGTAATTAGTTTAAGAAATCTACCGAAAATATTTCAGGATGTAACCTGGACTTAAAATAGATTGAATAAAAAGATATATATTGAACTGAACTTATAATATAAATTGAAAAACATTAAAAAAAAGAAACCAGCATATTTAAGCAAACAAACTATTTCGAAATGTTTAGTAGAGTACAGAATTTTTCAATTAAACGAATTGGGAGGGGAAATGTACGAGCATATGGCAACAACACTTTATGACGTCACATAAATCTGCACTTGGCCCTTATAATATTTCCATAAATTCCATCCAAATGAAGCGAACGGACACATTTGGAGATTGTTTATTCTGCATGTTCCAACTGTGACCCTTTTGCCCAATCCCCATCCTCGTATCCGAATCATTATTATTATTATTATTATTATTATTATTATTATTATTATTATTATTATTATTATTACTATTTCTTTATTTTAGTTTAATTATTATTATTATTATTATTATTATTATTACTATTTTTTATTATTTTAGTTTGATTATTATTGTTATTATTATTATTATTATTATTATTATTATTATTATTATTATTATTATTATTAATAGCTAAGCTATAAACCAAGTTGGAAAAGCTGGATGCTTTAAGACCATGGGCTCCAACAGGGAAATATAGTCAAGTGAGGAAAGGAAATGAGGAAAAGAATTATTATTATTATTATTATTATTATTATTATTATTATTATTATTATTATTATTGATAGCTAAGCTACAACCCTAGTTGGAAAAGCTGGATGCTTTAAGCCCAAGGGCTCTAATAGAGAAATATAGCCAAGCGAGGAAAGGAAATGAGGAAAAAATTACTATTATAATAATAATTATTATTATTATTATCATTATTATTATTATTATTGATAGCTAAGCTACAACCCTATTTGGAAAAACTGAATGCTTTAAGCCCAAGGGCTCCAAGAGGGAAAAATAGGCCAGTGAGGAAAGGAAATAAGAAAAAAACTATAAGAGATTTAATGAACAATTAAAATAGAATATTCTAAGAATAGTTACAACATTAAAACAGATCTTTCACATATAAACTTTTGCTGCAAGTTTGAACTTCTGAAGTTATAGCGATTCAACTACCTGATTAGGAAGAACATTGTACAGAGGTTACGGACCTACCCAGGACTAGAGAACAATGGTTTGGTTTGGGAGTATCCTCCTAGAAGAGTTGCT
The DNA here is from genome assembly GCF_036898095.1 of Palaemon carinicauda. NCBI lineage: Eukaryota > Metazoa > Arthropoda > Malacostraca > Decapoda > Palaemonidae > Palaemon > Palaemon carinicauda. Next base: position 68,254,557 of record NC_090727.1, on the reverse strand, counting down.
TACCATAGCTAAAGAGTCTCTTCTACCCTTACCAAGAGGAAAGAAGCCACTGAACAATTACAGAGCAGTAGTTAACCCCTTGGGTGAAGAAGAATTGTTTGGTAATCTCAGTGTTGTCAAGTGTATGAGGACAATGGAGAATATGTAAGGAATAGGATAGACTATTCGGTGTATGTGTAGGTAAAGAGAAAAAGAACCGTAACCAGAGAGAAGTATCCAATGTAGTACTGTCCGGCCAGTCAAAGGACCCCATATCTCTCTGGCGGTAGTATCCCAACAGGGGGCTGATGCCTTTGCCAAACTACTACCTAATAAAACATGAATATCCTCCCATCTTTCCCAAGCGCTAAAAAGATAAGAAGATGAAAAAGTGTTTAGTTTCTCCTCAAAGAAATTCAAACATATCGACTCCAAACAGAAAGTCGTCAACAGTTCATTAAGACAAAACAGTTGGAAAAAGTACCTCGAAATAGTTCCCCTGAAACTTTGTCTCGACACTAAACCTCATTACTCTTTATTCAAAGGTTTGCGAATTCTCTCTCTCTCTCTCTCTCTCTCTCTCTCTCCTCTCTCTCTCTCTCTCTCATCTCTCTCTCTCCTCTCTCTCTCAAAGAGCTTTGTTTGGATTAATGAATACCTCTGTTTTGTTTCGCCAAATGAATGCCATTGAAACCTTTGTATACAATGACCTCATTTTCGAGTTTCTTACTTCATTATCCACTTAACCTCTTTGCACCCAACTTTCATTATTCGCATCATACCTTTCTCCAGTCTTTTCTCATTAAGATATTTTTAGTTATGTTGTTTTCATTTGTATTTTTATTTCATCTTATGAGGTTTATTGAAATAATTGATTTATTAATGGAAATATATCACCTTATTCCATATAATAATTCATGACACTTTTGCCATACCTGAAAATGTCTTCATTATTATTATTATTATTATTATTATTATTATTATTATTATTATTATTATTATTATTATTAATAACTAAGCTACAACCCTAGTTGGAAAAGCAGCATGCTATAAGCCCTAGGGTTCCAACAGGGAAAATAGCCCTGTGAGGAAAAAATATAAGGAAATGAGGAAACTACAAGAGAAGTGATCAACAATTAAAATAAAATGTCTTAAGAACAGCACCACATTAAAATAAATCTATATATATATATATATATATATATATATATATATATATATATATATATATATATATAAACTATAAACATTTTTAAAAAACAAGAGGAAGGGAAACAAAATAGAATAGTGTGCCCAAGTCTACCCTCAAGCATGAGAACTCTACTCCATGACAGTGAAAGACCATGGTACAGAGGCTACGCACTATCCTTTTTTCAATAATATTTTTACCACAAAAAGATTACAAATTGTTGTTACTTATAAAACTTGGTAAAATGAAGATTTAGAATTCAAAATCTTAACCAAAAAAGAGGTAAATCTATGTTAACACCATTTGGAATTTCTTATCTAAATCGAATATTAATCTATTATTATTATTATTATTATTATTATTATTATTATTATTATTATTATTATTATTATTATTATTATTATTACAAGCTTAGCTACAACCTCAATTAGAAAAGCATGATGCTATAATCCCAAGGGCTCCAACAGGGAAGAGTAGCCTAGTGATGAAAGTAAACAATGAAATAAATAAACTACAACTGAAACAAAGAATAACGAAAATGAAATATTTTAAGAACAGTAACTTTAAATTGGATCTTTCTTAAATAAACTATAACAATATCGCAGAAGTTATCCTTAGACTATTAAGATAGTATGGGTTTAAAATAATGCATAATCATGAAGCCGATATGATTAATGTTAATCACGTAAGATCTGGACGTCAGATAACCCTATACAATTCTGTATGATCAATCCACCAACCCGAGCTTTCACATCTGCGCAAGCGCGTTTCCTCATCATAAAAATGGGCACCTGCGCAGTGCTCATTATGTGTGTGCATTTCCCTTTTTAGATCGTACCAGTGAGCTCATCTCCTCTACAGAGGAAACAAAGTATAAACGGTCACCTTTTCAAAGGTTTATTAGTCCTGGGTTCAATACCTGGTCCAGGCAGTTGAAGTATGGCCAACTATTTTCAATAATTTTCCACTTTACCTTAATTAAAGGTTACTGCTTTTCTGGTCCCATACAGCATGGGAACCCTACTCTCTACAGGACCTCCAGAGTCACTTTATCATGTTCGTTCGAAAGCATTTAACATTTCACACAACGCATATTGCTCGTTTATTATCAAATCTACACTATCGAAGCACTTATAGAACAAGAAAGTCTTTAGTTTCTTCATGAAAGCCTTAATATCTTCAGCATATTTAAAGGCTCTAGACTGTCTAGAGCCTACAGTAGACATATATCTAGGTTCGAATAATTTGAAACCATCTGTAACTATTCTTGCGATTTGTTGGCTGGAAAATATGTAACAATTCTCCTAGATATTTCAGACGTCCACTTGACTTTGATAAAGAATATTGAATTGCATTATTCTGAAACCAATAAGATTCATTCATAAAAAAAAAAGATTACTCATAAATACTCGAAAATATGTTAGCAAGTGGATGATATTTGTACGAGTTTCTCGCAACTCTATCATCCTAAATTGATAATGGAGATAAGAGAGATAAAACACTCAAGTAAATTTGGTATAATTCCATTTCAAGAAAAGCAATAAATTTCAATCACTTGCAGAAACAGAGAAGAATTAATGAATCAACTTAATAACAGTTGCATTCTCAATGAGCAAAGACTAACTTCCTGCGGTCAATCAGTAACCTATTTGTAATTCACACCATCATTTCGAATTATATATTATATATACAGAATGTATATATATACATACATTTATATATATATATATATATATATATATATATATATATCTATATATCTATATATATATATATATATATATATATATATATATATATATATATTTACATATATGTATATATATATAATATTATATATATATATACATACTGTATATGTACATATATATAAATAAATACAGTATATACATATACTGTATATATATATATATATATATATATATATATATATATATATATATATACATATACAGTATATGTATATATTTATATATATATATATATA
>NC_090727.1:68241402-68243902 GCF_036898095.1 Palaemon carinicauda | reverse complement strand
AGCTTTTTACATACCAGTTCATCGAGGAAAGTTTAATTACGATTAAAATTGGGGTCAGGAAGCTGTTCACAAACAAACAAATACACACAGAAACAGGGGCGAAAACATAACCGCCTTCCAACTTCGTTGGCGGTGGTAATTACAAAACCTGAAGGTTGCAAAATAAATCGACCTATGTGATGGTCATTACTGAGTGAGGATACCTTGAACTGGTGAAAGGTTTTTTGTATCGCCATGATCAGCAAAGCTGTACTAGTCAGGGCTACCCAAACTAGGTTAGTTTGCTATGAGCGATCAGACTAAAGTCTCGCACCATCACCAATTCGCAATGGCCAGCGTAGTTATGAAAATGGTCGAACTCTAGACATGACTAAGGACATGTCTGAGGCCTTTGTTCTGCAGTGGACTTGAAACGGAAGTATTTCTTGTTGTTGTTGTTGATGTTGTTGTGGATCTACTAATAAGTCTGATTTATGAAGGGACTTGAAATATTTATAAACAAAGTAAACAATGTGACACCACCCTCCACCCAATAAAAAAAAAAAAAAAAAAAATATTATATATATATATATATATATATATATATATATATATATATATATATATATATATATATATATATATATATATATATATATATATATATATATATATATATCAAACACTCAAGACAAATCTGACCTTAAAAAAAAAAAATATTCCGAGGTAATCTAAAGCCCCCCTGACACTTGCGCGCATTTTTGCCACGCACTGGCACGCATTGATGCGCGCCAGTGCGTGCCACTTTTTGGCTCGCACTGGTGTTTTTCGCGCACTGTTCACGACCAGTTCACTCCAGTTCGCGCATCGTTCACGCGACGTTCACGCGATGGCACGAATTGGCACGCGTAGTTCGCGCATCGTTCACGACACGTTCACGCGAGTTCACTCATCATTCCGCATCGTTTCCGCATTGGTCACGCCAGTTCACGCCAGTTCACGAATTGGCCACTCCATATAAAAACGGGGCTTCTCCAACCCGAGGACATTCTTGGATTGGGTTCGGAAGAGACAACAATGCTTTCTGTCAGAGACACCATTGCATTGAGGAGAAGAAACGTATCTTTTTCGTTTGTATTTTTTGTTGCCCTTTATTTTAGTTTCAATAAAAAAGCATTTGATTTACATATAAATAGCAGACATGAAATATGTACAAGTATTAAGAAAGCATTTTGTTTTTAACATTAAAAGCAGCAAACATGAAAAGTTTTTAGGCTGTTGATTTTAAGGTAATAGAGGAAAAAGTGTGTTGAAATAAGAAATCATTTTATTTTTACATTAAAACTGCAAACAGAAAAAATTTGTTTTGCCCTTCATTTTAAGGTAATAAAGAAGAATAAGTATGTTGATGAAATAAAACATCATTTTATTTTTACATTCAAACAGCAAACTTAAAAATTTCTTGGGTTTATTTTTCAGTTCATTTTTATTCAAAACAAAAGTTTTGGGTCTTGATTGGTAATAGAGGAAAATAAGTGTGTGCATGAAATAAGACATCATTTTATATTTACATTCAAACGGCAAATATAAACAATTATTAGGTTTATTTTTCTTTCCTTTTCATTAATTTTTTCGTTTCCTTTTTGTTTCTCTTCATTATAAAGTTATAGAAATAGTTTGAAATAAGACATCATTTTATTTTTACATTCAAACAGCAAATATAAAAATTTATTAGGTTTATTTTTCTTTCCTTTTCATTAATTTTTTCGTTTCCCTTTTGTTTCTCTTCATTATAAAGTTATAAAAATAGTTTGAAATAAGATATAATTTTTTTTCACATTAAAACAGCAAATATAAAAATTTATTAGGTTTATTTTTCTTTCCTTTTCATTAATTTTTTCGTTTCCCTTTTGTTTCTCTTCATTATAAAGTTATAAAAATAGTTTGAAATAAGATATAATTTTTTTTCACATTAAAACAGCAAATATAAAAATTTATTAGGTTTATTTTTCTTTCCTTTTCATTAATTTTTTCGTTTCCTTTTTGTTTCTCTTCATTATAAAGTTATAAAAATAGTTTGAAATAAGATATAATTTTTTTTCACATTAAAACAGCAAATATGAAAATTTATTAGGCTTATTTTTCTTTCCTTTTCATTAATTTTTTCGTTTCCTTTTTGTTTCTCTTCATTATAAAGTTATAGAAATAGTTTGAATTTTTAAGATATAATTTTGTTTCACATTAAAACAGCAAATATAAAAATTTATTAGGTTTATTTTTCTTTCCTTTTCATTAATTTTTTCGTTTCCCTTTTGTTTCTCTTCATTATAAAGTTATAGAAATAGTTTGAAATAAGATATCATTTTTTTTTCACATTAAAACAGCAAATATAAAAATTTACTAGGTTTATTTTTCTTTCCTTTTCATTAATATTTTCGTTTCCTTTTTGTTTCTCTTCATTATAAAGTTCACGCCACTTCCCGCATCGTTCACTCCAGTTCACTCCAGTTCACGCCAGTTC
>NC_090727.1:68208902-68236402 GCF_036898095.1 Palaemon carinicauda | reverse complement strand
GGGGAGGGTGAAGTGATGTTTGGTGAAATGTCTGGTAGAGTGTCTGGGATTGAAAGGGGAAGAGCAAGAGAGGGTGTGGCTTTATTGCTGAGTGAATGGATGACAGGTAAAGTAGTGGAATGGAAGGAGATATCATCTAGGTTAATGTGGGTAAGGGTTAGGTTGGGTAGAGGATGTTGGGCCTTTGTCAGTGCGTATGGTCCAGGTAGTGAGAAAAGTGAAGAAGAGCGGGATGAGTTGACTAAGTGTGTAGAAGGACTAGGTAGAAGGAATTATGTAGTTGTCATGGGGGACTTAAATGCTAGAGTGGGCACTGGAGAGGTAGAAGGTGTCATTGGGAAGTATGGTGTACCAGGTGAAAATGAGAGTGGTGAGAGATTGGTAGATGTGTGTTGAGCAAGAGATGGTGATAAGTTTTAGCTTTTTTAAAAGAATGAAAAAAACAAGTATACATGGGTAAGAGTGGCAAATGGAAGAGTAGTAGAAAGAGCATTAATGGATTATGTGTTGATAACTAAAAGAATGTTTGGAATATATAAAGACTTGCACGTTTTTTGGAGTATGGCCAACGGTACGTCTGATCATTTTTTGGTGGAAAGAAAATTAGTTGTAGCAAAAGAGTGGGGGAATAGGGTAGGTGGATATAAAAGGGAGCTAGTGATGGTTGAAGAGCTAATAAAACCAGGTAAAAGTAAATATCAGGAAAGGTTGAAAATGGCATATGACGAAGTGAAAGTAAGAGAGACTGGTAATTTAGAGGAGGAGTGGAAGTTAGTAAAAGAAAATTTTGTTGGGATTGCAAGTGATGTGTGTGGCAAGAAGCTTGTTGGAGGCAGCATGAGGGAGGGCAGTGAATGGTGGAATGAAGGAGTGAAGGTAAAAGTGGAAGAGAAAAAGACGGCTTTTGAAGAATGGCTGCCGAGTAATAGTGTAAAGTATGAAAAATATAGAGGGTAAAATGTGGAAGTAAAGTGCAAGGTAAGTGAGGCAAAGAGGGCAGCTGACCTGAGGTGGGATCAGGGATTGGATCATTCATATGAAGAGAATAAGAAGTAGTTTCGGAAAGAAGTGAAGAGAGTAAGGAAAGCTGGCTCACGAATTGAAGAAACAGTGAAAGATGGAAATGGAAGGTTGTTAAAACGAGAGGAGGCAAGGAAAAGGTGGGTGGAATATTTTGAAAGTTTACTGAATGTTGAGGATAATAGGGAGGCATATATAAATGCTGTTGCAGGTGTTGAGGTGCCGGTGATGGGAGATGAGAATGAGAGAGAGATTACAATAGAGGAAGTAAGGAGAGCACTAGATGAAACGAGAGTAGGAAAAACATCTGGTATGGATGGTGTGAGAGCTGAGATGTTGAAGGAAGGGGTGCGACTGTACTTGAATGATTGGTGAGATTATTTATTATGTGTTTTGTGTTGTCAATGGTACCAGTAGATTGGGTTTGTGCATGTATTGTACCTCTATATAAGGGTAAGGAAGATGTGCATGAGTGTTGTAATTCAAGAGGTATTAGTTTGCTGAGTATAGTTGGAAAAGTGTATGGTAGAGTACTGATTAAAAGGATTAAGGATAAAACAGAGAATGCAATCTTAGAAGTACAGGGTGTTTTTAGAATAGGTAGGGGTTGTATGAATCAGATTTTTACAGTTAGGCAGATATGCGAGAAATATTTAGAAAGAGGTAAGGAGGTGTATGTTGCGTTTATGGATCTGGAAAAAGCGTATGCTAGAGTTAATAGGGAAGCAATGTGGAATGTGATGAGGTTATATGGAGTTGGTGGAAGGTTGTTGCAAGCAGTGAAAAGTTTCTACAAAGGTAGTAAAGTAGGTGTTAGGATAGAAAATGAAGTGAGCGATTGTTTTCCAGTGAGGGTGGGGCTGAGACAGGGATGTGTGATGTTGCCGTGGTTGTTTAACTTGTATGTTGATGGAGTGGTGAGAGAGGTGAATGCTCGAGTGTTTTGACGGGTATTGAAACTGCTAGACGGGAATGACCATGAATGGGAGGTAAATCAGTTGTTGTTTACGGATGATACTGTACTGGTTGCAGACGCGGAAGAGAATCTTGGCCGATTAGTGACAGAATTTGGAAGGGTGTGTGAGAGAAGGAAGTTGAGAGTTAATGTGGGTAAGAGTAAGGTTATGAGATGTACGAGAAGGGAAGGTGGTGCAAGGTTGAATGTCATGTTGAATGGAGAGTTACTTGAGGAGGTGGATTAGTTTAACTACTTGGGGTCTGTTGTTGCAGCAAATGGTGTAGTGGAAGCAGATGTACGTCAGAGAGTGAATGAAGGGTGCAAAGTGTTGGGGGCAGTTAAGGGAGTAGTAAAAAATAGAGGGTGGGGCATGAATGTAAAGAGAGTTCTATATGAGAAAGAGATTGTACCAACTGTGATGTATGGATCGGAGTTATGGGGAATGAAAGTGACGGAAAGAAAGAAATTGAATGTGTTTGAGATGAAGTGTCTAAGGAGTATGGCTGGTGTATCTCGAGTAGATAGGGTTAGGAACGAAGTGGTGAGGGTGAGAACGGGTGTAAGAAATGAGTTAGCAGCTAGAGTGGATATGAATGTGTTGAGGTGGTTGGGCCATGTTGAGAGAATGGAAAATGGCTGTCTGCTAAAGAAGGTGATGAATGCAAGAGTTGATGGGATAAGTACCAGAGGAAGGCCAAGTTTTAGGTGGATGGATGGACTGAAGAAAGCTCTGGGTGATAGAAGGATAGATGTGAGAGAGGCAAGAGAGCATGCTAGAAATAGGAATGAATGGCTAGCGATTGTGACGCAGTTCCAGTAGTCCCTGCTGCTTCCTCCGGTGCCTTAGATGACCGCGGAGGTAGCAGCAGTAGGGGATTCAGCGCTATGAAACTTCATCTGTGACGGATAACGGGGCAGGGTGGGCTGTGGCACACTAGCAGTACCAGCTGAACTCGGTTGAGTCCCTTGTCAGGCTGGGAGGAACGTAGAGAGGAGAGGTCCCCTTTTTTGTTTCATTTGTTTGATGTCGGCTGCACCCCAAAATTGGGGGAAGTGCCTTGATATATGTATGTATGTACAGGCTATTTTCCCTGTTGGATCACTTAGACTTATAGCATCCTGCTTTTCCAACTAAGGTTGCAGCTTAACTAATAATGATGATGATGATGATAATGATAATGATAATAATGATGATGATGATAATAATAATAATAATAATAACAATAATAATAATACCAAAAATAATAATAATAATAATAATAATAATAATAATAATAATAATAATAATGACAACATTAACAACAACAACAACAACAACAACAACAACAACGACAACAAAAACAACAACAACAACAACCAAAATAATAATAGGAACCCGTGTAAATTACACGAAATTATATTTTCAATACATATTATTTTGTTTCTAACCTATAAATGTTTGAATAAATTTCCCAAGATTAATTTTATAATCTAGGTAACGGAAATTGATAGAACTCAATTTTTTGTATAATATTTATAAATGAGTCAGGTGCTAAAGACAAAATTGGGAAAACTATATAAAATGAGCTTTGGTTAAGTAATCAAAGTCTAATGTGAATTTGTAAGAGTATACCATGAAATCGTTTCCGTTTTTTTTAAACCGTGACACAAAGCAAATAACACACATGCTATCGTATTAATATATAGATAATAATAATAATAATAATACTAATAATAATAATAACTGTAAATAAATGTTGAACCCAAAAATATGGAATAAGTAACATCTTCAGAGTTTGAGAGATTAGCAAGATATGAAATGAAAGTAATGGAGAATACCCTTAATATGGTTAATCAATTCAACTGTATCAACAATATCATAGAGATGTATGGTGTAGCTTTAACACAAAGAAAGTCGTTAACCTTTGAAACTGGGGTATTACCAAAGACATTAACGAGAGGAGGGTTCTCTTCTAGTAAATATCTCCCCTTTTATAACACTTAGCTTTTGCAAATCCTTTGGTTTTACTCATCAGTCTTAAAATGAAAAGATATACTCTGTAGCGAGTGGGAGAGAGAGGGCCAGTGATGAAAATAGAGAGAAGGCTAGTTTTTGAAAATAGAAAGAAGGCTAGTCTTTAAAATAGAAAGAAGGTCAGTCTTTAAAGTAGAAAGAAGGCCAGTCTTTAAAATAGAAAGAAGGCCAGTCTTTAAAATAGAAAGAAGGCCAGTCTTTAAAATAGAAAGAAGGCCAGTCTTTAAAATAGAAAGAAGGCCAGTCTTTAAAACAGAAAGAAGTCCAGTCTTTAAAACAGAAAGAAGGTTAGTGATAAAAATAGAGAGAGCCTAGTCTTTGAAATAGAGAGAAGGCCAATGATGAAAATAGAGAGAAGGCTAGTCTTTACAATAAAAAGAAGGCCAGTGATGAAGATAGAGAGAAGGCCAATAATGAAAATAGAGAGAAGGCCAATGATGAAAATAGAGAGAAAGGCCAATGATAAAACAAAAGAGAAGGCTAGTTTTTTTAATAAAAAGAAGACCAGTGATGAAAATAGAGAGAAAGGCCAATGATAAAACAAAAGAGAAGGCTAGTCTTTAAAATAAAAAGAAGACCAGTGATGAAAATAGAGAGAAGGCTAGTCTTTAAAATAGAGAGAATGTAAGTGATGAAAATAGAGAGAAGGCTAGTGTTTAAGATAGAGAGAAAATGTTAGCGATGAAAATAGAGAGTAGGCTAGTCTTTAAAATAGAGAGAATGCCAGTGATGAAAGTAGAGAGAAGGCTAGTTTTTAAAAAAGAGTGAAGGCCAGTGATGAAAATAGAGAGAAGGCCAGTGATGAAAATAGAAAGAAGGCCAGTGATGAAAATAGAAAGAAGGCCAGTGATGAAAATAGAGAAAAGGCTAGTCTTCAAAATAGAGAGAAGGCCAGTGATGAAAATAGAGAGAAGGCTAGTTTTTAAAATAGAGAGAAGGTTAGTGATGAAAATAGAGAGAAGGCTAGTCTTTAAAATAGAGAGAATGTTAGTGATGAAAATAGAGAGAAGGCTAGTTTTTAAAATAGAGAGAATGTTAGTGATGAAAATAGAGAGAAGGCTAGTCTTTAAAATAGAGAGAAAGCAAGTGATGAAAATAGAGAGAAGGCTAGTTTTTAAAATAGAGAGAAGGCTAGTTTTTAAAATAGGGAGAAGGCTAGTTTTGAAAATAGAGAGAAGGCCAGCGATGAAAATAGAGAGAAGGCCAGCGATGAAAATGGAGAGAAGGCCAGCGATGAAAATGGAGAGAAGGCCAGTGATGAAAATAGAGAGAAGGCTAGTTTTTAAAATAGAGAGAATATTAGTGATGAAAATAGAGAGAAAGCTAGTCTTTAAAATAGAGAAAATCCCAGTGATGAAAATAGAGAAAAGGCTAGTCTTTAAAATAAGAGAGAATGCCAGTGATGAAAATAGAGAGAAGGCTAGTCTTTAAAATAGAGAGAAGGTCAGTGATGGAAATAGAGAGAAGGCTTGTCTTTAAAATAGAGAGAAGGCTAGTCTTTCAAATAGAGAAAAGACCATTGATGGAAATAGAGAGAAGGCTTGTCTTTAAAATAGAGAGAAGGCTAGTCTTTAAAATAGAGAGAAGGCTAGTCTTTAAAATGCAGAGAAGGCCAAAGATGAAAATAGAGAGGCTAGTTTTTGAAATAGAGAGAATGCCAGTAATGAAAATAGTGAGAAGGCTAGTCTTTAGAATAGAAAGAAGGCCAATGATGAAAATAGAGAGAAGGCCAATGATGAAAATAGAGAGAAGGCCAATGATGAAAATAGAGAGAAGGCTAGTCTTTCAAATAGAGAAAAGGCCAATGATGAAAATAGAGAGAAGGCTAGTCTTTCAAATAGAGAAAAGGCCAATGATGAAAATAGAGAGAAGACTAGTCTTTCGAATAGAGAAAAGGCCAATGATGAAAATAGAGAGAAGGCTAGTCTTTCAAATAGAGAAAAGGCCAATGATGAAAATAGAGAGAAGGTTAGTTTTTAAATAGAGAGAATGCCAGTAATGAAAATAGTGAGAAGGCTAGTCTTTAGAATAGAAACAAGACCAATGATGAAAATAGAGAGAAGGCTAGCCTTTAAAATAGAGAGAAGGCTAGTCTTTAAAATACAGAGAAGGCCAAAGATGAAAATAGAGAGAAGGCTAGTTTTTGAAATAGAGAGAATGCCAGTAATGAAAATAGAGAGAAGGTTAGTCTTTCAAATAGAGTGAGGGCCAACGATGAAAATAGCGAGAAGGCTAGTTTTTGCAATAGAGAGAATGCCAGTGATGAAAATAGAGAGAAGGCTAGTTTTTTAAATAGAGAGAAAGCTAGTCTTTAAAATAGAGAACGAAAACAGACAGAAGAAGACCAGAAGTGAAAACAGACAAAAGGACAGAAATGAAAACTGACAAAAAAAAAGGCCTGTAATGAAAACAGACAGAAGGCCCAGAACGAAAACAGACAGAAGAAGGACAGAAATGAAAACACACAGAACAAGGACAAAAATGAAAACACACAGGAGAAGGAGAGAAGTGAAAACAGACAGAAGAAGGACAGAAATGAAAACAGACAGAAGAAAGGCAGTAATGAAAACAGACAGAAGAAAGCCAGTAAAGAAAACAGACAGAAGAAAGCCAGAAATGAAAACAGACAGAAGAAAGCCAGAAATGAAAACAGACAGAAGAAATCCAGAAATGAAAACAGACAGAAGAAATCCAGAAATGAAAACAGACAGAAGAAATCCAAAAATGGAAAAAACAGAAGAAAGCCAGTAATGAAAACAGAGAGAAGAAGGACAGAAATGAGAACAGACAGAAGAAAGCCAGTAATGAAAACAGACAGAAGAAAGCCAGAAATGAAAACAGACAGAAGAAAGCCAGAAAAGAAAACAGACAGATGAAAGGCAGAAATGAAAACAGACAGATGAAAGCCAGAAATGAAAACACAGAAGAAAGCCAGTGATGAAAACAGACAGAAGAAAGCCAGTGATGAAAACAGACAGAAGAAAGCCAGTAATGAAAACGGGCAGAAGAATGCCAGTAATGAAAACAGACAGAAGAAAGCCAGAACTGGAAACAGACAGAAGAAAGCCAGTGATGAAAACAAACGGAAGAAAGCCAGTGATGAAAACAAACGGAAGAAAGCCAGAAATGAAAACAGACAAAAGAAGCCAGAAATGAAAAGACAGAAGAAAGCCAGAAATAGAAACAAACAGAAGAAAGCCAGAAATGGAAAGAGACAGAAGAAAGCCAGTAATGAAAAGTAACAGAAGAAAGCCAGAAATGGAAACAGGCAGAAGAAAGTCAAAAATGGAAACAGACATAAGAAAGCCAGAGATGGAAACAGACAGAAGAAAGCCAGTAATAAAAACAAACAGAACAAAACCAGTAATGAAAACAGACAGAAGAATGCCAATAATGAAAACAGACTGAAGAAAGCCAGAAATGGAAACAGACTAAAGAAGGCCAGTAATGAAAACAAACGGAAGAAAGCCAGAAATGAAAACACACAGAAGAAAGTCAGAGAAGAAAACAGAAAAAAGAAGGACAAAAATTAAAACAGACAGAAGACAGCCAATAATGAAAACAAACGGCAGAAAGCCAGAAATGAAAACAAACAGAAGAAAGCCAGTAATGAAAACAGACAGGAGAAAGTCAGAGATGAGAACAGAGAGAAGGACAGAAATGAAAACAGACAGAAGAAAGCCAGAAATGGAAACAGACGGAAGAAAGCAAGAAATGGAAACAGACAAATGAAAGCTTGAAATGGAAACAGACAGAAGAAAGCCAGAAATGGAAACAGATAGAAGAAAGCCAGAAATGGAAACAGATAGAAGAAAGCCAGTAATGAAAACCGACAGAAAAAAGTCACAGATGAAAACAGAGAGAAGGACAGAAATGAAAACAGACAGAAGAAAGCCAGTAATGAAAACAGACAGAAGAAAGCCAGTAATGAAAACAGAGAGAAGAAAGTCAGAGATGAAAACAGACAGAAGAAAGTCAGAGTTGAAAAAAAGACAGAAGAAAGTCAGAGATTAAAACGGACAGAAGTAAGCCAGAAATAAAAACAGACAGAAGAAAGCCAGTAATGAAAACAGACGGAAGAAAGTCATAGATAAAAACGGAAAGAAGAAAGTCAGAAATGAAAACAGACAGAAGGAAGCCAGTAATGAAAACCGACAGACGAAAGCAGAAGTGGAAAAAGACAGAAGAAAGCCAGTAATGAAAACAAACAGAAGAAAGCCAGAAATGAAAACAGACAGAAGAAAGCCAGAAATAAAAACAGACAGAAGAAAGCCAGTAATGAAAACAGACAGAAGAAAGCCAGTAATGAAAATAGACAGAAGAAAGCAAGAAATGGAAACAGACAGAAGAAAGCCAGTAATGAAAACAAACAGAGAAAGCCAAAATGAAAATAGACAGAAGAATGCCAGTAATGAAAACAGACAGAAGAAAGCCAGAAATGGAAACAGACAGAAGAAATCCGGTAATGAAAACAAACAGAAGAAAGCCAGAAATGAAAACAGATAGAAGAAAGCCAGAAATGAAAACAAACAGAAGAAAGCCAGTAATGAAAACAGACAGAAGAAAGTCATAGATGAAAACAGAAAGAAGAAAGCCAGAAATGAAAACAAACAGAAGAAAGTCAGTAATGAAAACAGACAGAAGAAAGCCAGAAATGGAAACAGACAGAAGAAAGCCAGAAATGAAAAAAGACAGAAGAAAGCCAGAAATGAAAACAGACAGAAGAAAGTCAGAGATGAAAACAGACAAAAAAGTCAGAGATGAAACCAGACAGAAAAAAGTCAAGAGATGAAAACTGAGAGAAGAAGGACAAAAAGGAAAACAGACAGAAGAAAGCCAAAAATGGAAACAGACAGAAGAATGCCAGTAATGAAAACAGACAGAACAAAACCAGTAATGAAAACAGACAGAAGAATGCCAGTAATGAAAACAGACAGAAGAAAGCCAGAGATGGAAACAGACAGAAGAAAGCCAGTAATGAAAACAAACAGAACAAAACCAGTAATGAAAACATACAGAAGAAAGCCTGAAATGGAAACAGAGAGAAGATGGCCAGTAATGAAAACAAACGGATAAAAGCCAGAAATGAAAACAGACAAAAAAGTCAAGAGATGAAACCAGACAGAAAAAAGTCAAGAGATGAAAACTGAGAGAAGAAGGACAAAAATGAAAACAAACAGAAGAAAGTCAGTAATGAAAACAGACAGAAGAAAGCCAGAAATGGAAACAGACAGAAGAAAGCGAGAAATGAAAACAGACAGAAGAAAGTCAGAGATGAAAACAGACAAAAAAGTCAGAGATGAAACAGACAAAAAAGTCAGAGATGAAACCAGACAGAAAAAAGTCAGAGATGAAAACTGAGAGAAGAAGGACAAAAATGAAAACAGACAGAAGAAAGCCAAAATGGAAACAAACAGAAGAATGCCAGTAATGAAAACAGACAGAAAAACCAGTAATGAAAACAGACAGAAGAATGCCAGTAATGAAAACAGACAGAAGAAAGCCAGTAATGAAAACAGACAGAAGAAAGCCAGAGATGAAACAGACAGAAGAAAGCCAGTAATGAAAACAAGACAGAAAAACCAGTAATGAAAACAGACAGAAGAAAGCCTGAAATGGAAACAGACAGAAAGCCAGTAATGAAAACAAACAAAAAAGCCAGAAATGAAAACAGACAGAAGAAAGTCAGATGAAAACAGAGAGACAAAAATGAAAACAGACAGAAGAAAGCCAGTAATGAAAACAAACGGCAGAAAGCCAGAAATGAAAACAGACAGAAGAAAGCCAGTAATGAAAACAGACAGAAGAAAGTCATAGATGAAAACAGAGAGAAGAGGACAGAAATGAAAACAGACAGAAGAAAGCCAGAAATGAAAACAGACAGAAGAAAGCAGATATGAAAACAGACAGAAGAAAGCTAGAATGAAAACAGACAGAAGAAAGTTAGAATGAAAACAGACAGAAGAAAGCCAGTAAATGAAAACAGACAGAAGAAAGCCAGAAATGAAAACAGACAGAAGAAAGCCAGAAATGAAAACAGACAGAAGAAATCCAGAAATGAAAACAGACAGAAGAAATCCAGAAATGAAAACAGACAGAAGAAAGCCAAAAATGGAAAAAACAGAAGAAAGCCAGTAATGAAAACAGAGAGAAGAAGACAGAAATGAAACAGACAGAAGAAAGCCAGTAATGAAAACAGACAGAAGAAAGCCAGAAATGAAAACAGACAGAAGAAAGCCAGAAATGAAAACAGACAGAAGAAAGCCAGAAATGAAAACAGACAGAAGAAAGCCAGAAATGAAAACACAGAAGAAAGCCAGTGATGAAAACAGACAGAAGAAAGCCAGTGATGAAAACAGACAGAAGAAAGCCAGTAATGAAAACAGACAGAAGAAGCCAGTAATGAAAACAGACAGAAGAAAGCCAGAATGGAAACAGACAGAAGAAAGCCAGTGATGAAAACAAGACAGAAGAAAGCCAGTGATGAAAACAGACAGAAGAAAGCCAGAAATGAAAACAGACAAAAGAAGCCAGAAATGAAAAGACAGAAGAAAGCCAGAAATGAAACAAACAGAAGAAAGCCAGAAATGGAAACAGACAGAAGAAAGCCAGTAATGAAAACAGAACAGAAGAAAGCCAGAAATGAAAACAGACAGAAGAAAGTCAAATGAAAACAGACAGAAGAAAGCCAGAGATGGAAACAGACAGAAGAAAGCCAGTAATGAAAACAAACAGAACAAAACCAGTAATGAAAACAGACAGAAGAAAGCCAATAATGAAAACAGACAGAAGAAAGCCAGAAATGAAACAGACAAAGAAGCCAGTAATGAAAACAACGGAAGAAAGCCAGAAATGAAAACAGACAGAAGAAAGTCAGAGAATGAAAACAGAAAAGAAGGACAAAAATGAAAACAGACAGAAGAAAGCCATAATGAAAACAAACGGAAGAAAGCCAGAAATGAAAACAGACAGAAGAAAGCCAGTAATGAAAACAGACAGAAGAAAGTCAGAGATGAAAACAGAGAGAAGGACAGAAATGAAAACAGACAGAAGAAAGCCAGAAATGAAAACAGACAGAAGAAAGCAAGAAATGAAACAGACAGAAGAAAGCAAATGGAAACAGACAGAAGAAAGCCAGAAATGAAAACAGACAGAAGAAAGCCAGAAATGAAAACAGACAGAAGAAAGCCAGTAATGAAAACAGACAGAAGAAAGCCAGATGAAAACAGACAGAAGAAAGCCAGAAATGAAAACAGACAGAAGAAAGCCAGTAATGAAAACAGACAGAAGAAAGCCAGTAATGAAAACAGACAGAAGAAAGCCAGAATGAAAACAGACAGAAGAAAGTCAGAGTGAAAAAAAGACAGAAGAAAGTCAGAGATGAAAACAGACAGAAGAAGCCAGAAATGAAAACAGACAGAAGAAAGCCAGTAATGAAAACAGACAGAAGAAAGTCATAGATAAAAACGGAAAGAAGAAAGCCAGAAATGAAAACAGACAGAAGAAGCCAGTAATGAAAACAGACAGAAGAAAGCAGAATGAAAACAGACAGAAGAAAGCCAGTAATGAAAACAAACAGAAGAAAGCCAGAAATGAAAACAGACAGAAGAAAGCCAGAAATGAAAACAGACAGAAGAAAGCCAGTAATGAAAACAGACAGAAGAAAGCCAGTAATGAAAACAGACAGAAGAAAGCAAGAAATGAAAACAGACAGAAGAAAGCCAGTAATGAAAACAGACAGAAGAAAGCCAAAATGAAAACAGACAGAAGAATGCCAGTAATGAAAACAGACAGAAGAAAGCCAGAAATGGAAACAGACAGAAGAAATCCGGTAATGAAAACAAACAGAAGAAAGCCAGAAATGAAAACAGATAGAAGAAAGCCAGAAATGAAAACAAACAGAAGAAAGCCAGTAATGAAAACAGACAGAAGAAAGTCATAGATGAAAACAGAAAGAAGAAAGCCAGAAATGAAAACAAACAGAAGAAAGTCAGTAATGAAAACAGACAGAAGAAAGCCAGAAATGGAAACAGACAGAAGAAAGCCAGAAATGAAAAAAGACAGAAGAAAGCCAGAAATGAAAACAGACAGAAGAAAGTCAGAGATGAAAACAGACAAAAAAGTCAGAGATGAAACCAGACAGAAAAAAGTCAAGAGATGAAAACTGAGAGAAGAAGGACAAAAAGGAAAACAGACAGAAGAAAGCCAAAAATGGAAACAGACAGAAGAATGCCAGTAATGAAAACAGACAGAACAAAACCAGTAATGAAAACAGACAGAAGAATGCCAGTAATGAAAACAGACAGAAGAAAGCCAGAGATGGAAACAGACAGAAGAAAGCCAGTAATGAAAACAAACAGAACAAAACCAGTAATGAAAACATACAGAAGAAAGCCTGAAATGGAAACAGACAGAAGATGGCCAGTAATGAAAACAAACGGATAAAAGCCAGAAATGAAAACAGACAAAAAAGTCAAGAGATGAAACCAGACAGAAAAAAGTCAAGAGATGAAAACTGAGAGAAGGACAAAAATGAAAACAAACAGAAGAAAGTCAGTAATGAAAACAGACAGAAGAAAGCCAGAAATGGAAACAGACAGAAGAAAGCGAGAAATGAAAACAGACAGAAGAAAATCAGAGATGAAAACAGACAAAAAAGTCAGAGATGAAACCAGACAAAAAAGTCAGAGATGAAACCAGACAGAAAAAAGTCAGAGATGAAAACTGAGAGAAGAAGGACAAAAATGAAAACAGACAGAAGAAAGCCAAAAATGGAAACAAACAGAAGAATGCCAGTAATGAAAACAGACAGAAAAACCAGTAATGAAAACAGACAGAAGAAAGCCAGTAATGAAAACAGACAGAAGAAAGCCAGTAATGAAAACAGACAGAAGAAAGCCAGTAATGAAAACAGACAGAAGAAAGCCAGAGATGGAAACAGACAGAAGAAAGCCAGTAATGAAAACAAACAGAACAAAACCAGTAATGAAAACAAACAGAAGAAAGCCTGAAATGGAAACAGACAGAAGATGGCCAGTAATGAAAACAAACGGAAAAAAGCCAGAAATGAAAACAGACAGAAGAAAGTCAGATGAAAACAGAGAGGACAAAAATGAAAACAGAAAGAAGAAAGCCAGTAATGAAAACAAACGGCAGAAAGCCAGAAATGAAAACAGACAGAAGAAAGCCAGTAATGAAAACAGACAGAAGAAAGTCATAGATGAAAACAGAGAAGAAGAGGACAGAAATGAAAACAGACAGAAGAAAGCCAGAAATGAAAACAGACAGAAGAAGCAGATATGAAAACAGACAGAAGAAAGCAGAATGAAAACAGACAGAAGAAAGTAGAATGAAAACAGACAGAAGAAAGCCAGTAAAGAAAACAGACAGAAGAAAGCCAGAAATGAAAACAGACAGAAGAATGCCAGTAATGAAAACAGACAGAAGAAAGCCAGAAATGGAAACAGACAGAAGAAATCCAGTAATGAAAACAAACAGAAGAAAGCCAGAAATGAAAACAGACAGAAGAAAGCCAGAAATGAAAACAAACAGAAGAAAGCCAGTAATGAAAACAGACAGAAGAAAGTCATAGATGAAAACAGAAAGAAGAAA
This sequence comes from Palaemon carinicauda, assembly GCF_036898095.1. Lineage (NCBI taxonomy): Eukaryota > Metazoa > Arthropoda > Malacostraca > Decapoda > Palaemonidae > Palaemon > Palaemon carinicauda. Next base: position 68,222,798 of record NC_090727.1, on the reverse strand, counting down.
GCCAGAAATGAAAACAAACAGAAGAAAGTCAGTAATGAAAACAGACAGAAGAAAGCCAGAAATGGAAACAGACAGAAGAAAGCCAGAAATGAAAACAGACAGAAGAAAGCCAGAAATGAAAACAGACAGAAGAAAGTCAGAGATGAAAACAGACAAAAAAGTCAGAGATGAAACCAGACAGAAAAAAGTCAAGAGATGAAAACTGAGAGAAGAAGGACAAAAAGGAAAACAGACAGAAGAAAGCCAAAAATGGAAACAGACAGAAGAATGCCAGTAATGAAAACAGACAGAACAAAACCAGTAATGAAAACAGACAGAAGAATGCCAGTAATGAAAACAGACAGAAGAAAGCCAGAGATGGAAACAGACAGAAGAAAGCCAGTAATGAAAACAAACAGAACAAAACCAGTAATGAAAACAGACAGAAGAAAGCCTGAAATGGAAACAGACAGAAGATGGCCAGTAATGAAAACAAACGGATAAAAGCCAGAAATGAAAACAGACAAAAAAGTCAAGAGATGAAACCAGACAGAAAAAAGTCAGAGATGAAAACTGAGAGAAGAAGGACAAAAATGAAAACAAACAGAAGAAAGTCAGTAATGAAAACAGACAGAAGAAAGCCAGAAATGGAAACAGACAGAAGAAAGCAGAAATGAAAACAGACAGAAGAAATCAGAGATGAAAACAGACAAAAAAGTCAGAGATGAAACAGACAAAAAAGTCAGAGATGAAACAGACAGAAAAAAGTCAGAGATGAAAACAGAGAAGAAGACAAAAATGAAAACAGACAGAAGAAAGCCAAAAATGGAAACAAACAGAAGAATGCCAGTAATGAAAACAGACAGAAAAACCAGTAATGAAAACAGACAGAAAAATGCCAGTAATGAAAACAGACAGAAGAAAGCCAGTAATGAAAACAGACAGAAGAAAGCCAGTAATGAAAACAGACAGAAGAAAGCCAGAATGGAAACAGACAGAAGAAAGCCAGTAATGAAAACAAACAGAAAAAACCAGTAATGAAAACAACAGAAGAAAGCCTGAAATGGAAACAGACAGAAGATGGCCAGTAATGAAAACAAACGGAAAAAAGCCAGAAATGAAAACAGACAGAAGAAAGTCAGATGAAAACAGAGAGGACAAAAATGAAAACAGACAGAAGAAAGCCAGTAATGAAAACAAACGGCAGAAAGCCAGAAATGAAAACAGACAGAAGAAAGCCAGTAATGAAAACAGACAGAAGAAAGTCATAGATGAAAACAGAGAGAAAGACAGAAATGAAAACAGACAGAAGAAAGCCAGAAATGAAAACAGACAGAAGAAGCAGATATGAAAACAGACAGAAGAAAGCCAGATATGAAAACAGACAGAAGAAAGTAGAATGAAAACAGACAGAAGAAAGCCAGTAAATGAAAACAGACAGAAGAAAGCCAGAAATGAAAACAGACAGAAGAATGCCAGTAATGAAAACAGACAGAAGAAAGCCAGAAATGGAAACAGACAGAAGAAATCCGGTAATGAAAACAAACAGAAGAAAGCCAGAAATGAAAACAGACAGAAGAAAGCCAGAAATGAAAACAAACAGAAGAAAGCCAGTAATGAAAACAGACAGAAGAAAGTCATAGATGAAAACAGACAGAAGAAAGCCAGAAATGAAAACAGACAGAAGAAAGTCAGTAATGAAAACAGACAGAAGAAAGCCAGAAATGGAAAACAGACAGAAGAAAGCCAGAAATGAAACAGACAGAAGAAAGCCAGAAATGAAAACAGACAGAAGAAAGCCAGAATGAAAACAGACAGAAGAAAGTCAGAATGAAAACAGACAAAAAAGCCAGAGATGAAACAGACAGAAAAAAGTCAGAATGAAAACAGAGAAGAAGGACAAAAAGGAAAACAGACAGAAGAAAGCCAAAAATGGAAACAGACAGAAGAATGCCAGTAATGAAAACAGACAGAACAAAACCAGTAATGAAAACAGACAGAAGAATGCCAGTAATGAAAACAGACAGAAGAAAGCCAGAGATGGAAACAGACAGAAGAAAGCCAGTAATGAAAACAAACAGAAGAAACCAGTAATGAAAACAGACAGAAGAAAGCCTGAAATGGAAACAGACAGAAGAGCCAGTAATGAAAACAAACGGATAAAAGCCAGAAATGAAAACAGACAAAAAAGTCAGAGATGAAACCAGACAGAAAAAAGTCAGAGATGAAAACTGAGAGAAGAAGGACAAAAATGAAAACAAACAGAAGAAAGTCAGTAATGAAAACAGACAGAAGAAAGCCAGAAATGGAAACAGACAGAAGAAAGCAGAAATGAAAACAGACAGAAGAAAGCCAGAATGAAAACAGACAGAAAAAGTCAGAGATGAAACAGACAGAAGAAAGTCAGAGATGAAAACAGAAGAAGACAAAAATGAAAACAGACAGAAGAAAGCCAAATGGAAACAACAGAAGAAGCCAGTAATGAAAACAGACAGAAAAAACCAGTAATGAAAACAGACAGAAGAAAGCCAGTAATGAAAACAGACAGAAGAAAGCCAGTAATGAAAACAGACAGAAGAAAGCCAGAATGAAAACAGACAGAAGAAAGCCAGTAATGAAAACAGACAGAAGAAAGCCAGTAATGAAAACAGACAGAAGAAAGCCAAATGGAAACAGACAGAAGGCCAGTAATGAAAACAAACAAAAAAGCCAGAAATGAAAACAGACAGAAGAAAGTCAGATGAAAACAGAGAGACAAATGAAAACAGAAGAAGAAAGCCAGTAATGAAAACAAACAGAAGAAAGCCAGAAATGAAAACAGACAGAAGAAAGCCAGAATGAAAACAGACAGAAGAAAGCCATAGATGAAAACAGAGAGAAAGCCAGAAATGAAAACAGACAGAAGAAAGCCAGAAATGAAAACAGACAGAAGAAAGCCAGAATGAAAACAGACAGAAGAAAGCCAGAATGAAAACAGACAGAAGAAAGCCAGAAATGAAAACAGACAGAAGAAAGCCAGAAATGAAAACAGACAGAAGAAAGCCAGAAATGAAAACAGACAGAAGAAAGCCAGAATGAAAACAGACAGAAGAAAGCCAGAAATGAAAACAGACAGAAGAAAGCCAAATGAAAAAGACAGAAGAAAGCCAGTAATGAAAACAGACAGAAGAAAGCCAGAAATGAAAACAGACAGAAGAAAGCCAGTAATGAAAACAGACAGAAGAAAGCCAGAAATGAAAACAGACAGAAGAAAGCCAGAAATGAAAACAGACAGAAGAAAGCCAGAAATGAAAACAGACAGAAGAAAGTCAGAGATGAAAACAGACAGAAGAAAGTCAGAGATGAAACAGACAGAAAGAAAGTCAGAATGAAAACAGAGAAGAAGACAAAAATGAAAACAGACAGAAGAAAGCCAAAATGGAAACAGACAGAAGAAGCCAGTAATGAAAACAGACAGAAGAAACCAGTAATGAAAACAGACAGAAGAAAGCCAGTAATGAAAACAGACAGAAGAAAGCCAGAGATGGAAACAGACAGAAGAAAGCCAGTAATGAAAACAAACAGAACAAAACCAGTAATGAAAACAGACAGAAGAAAGCCTGAAATGGAAACAGACAGAAGATGGCCAGTAATGAAAACAAACGGAAAAAGCCAGAAATGAAAACAGACAAAAAAGCCAGAATGAAAACAGACAGAAGAAAGTCAGAGATGAAAACAGACAGAAGACAAAAATGAAAACAAACAGAAGAAAGCCAGTAATGAAAACAGACAGAAGAAAGCCAGAAATGGAAACAGACAGAAGAAAGCCAGAAATGAAAACAGACAGAAGAAAGCCAAGATGAAAACAGACAAAAAAGTCAGAGATGAAACCAGACAAAAAAGTCAGAGATGAAACAGACAGAAAAAAGTCAGAGATGAAAACTGAGAGAAGAAGGACAAAAATGAAAACAGACAGAAGAAAGCCAAAATGGAAACAGACAGAAGAAAGCCAGTAATGAAAACAGACAGAAAAACCAGAATGAAAACAGACAGAAAAAGCCAGTAATGAAAACAGACAGAAGAAAGCCAGTAATGAAAACAGACAGAAGAAAGCCAGTAATGAAAACAGACAGAAGAAAGCCAGAGATGGAAACAGACAGAAGAAAGCCAGTAATGAAAACAAACAGAACAAAACCAGTAATGAAAACAGACAGAAGAAAGCCTGAAATGGAAACAGACAGAAGATGGCCAGTAATGAAAACAAACGGAAAAAAGCCAGAAATGAAAACAGACAGAAGAAAGTCAGATGAAAACAGAGAGGACAAAAATGAAAACAGACAGAAGAAAGCCAGTAATGAAAACAAACGGCAGAAAGCCAGAAATGAAAACAGACAGAAGAAAGCCAGTAATGAAAACAGACAGAAGAAAGTCATAGATGAAAACAGAGAGAAAGCCAGAAATGAAAACAGACAGAAGAAAGCCAGAAATGAAAACAGACAGAAGAAGCCAGTAATGAAAACAGACAGAAGAAAGCTAGATATGAAAACAGACAGAAGAAAGTAGAATGAAAACAGACAGAAGAAAGCCAGTAAATGAAAACAGACAGAAGAAAGCCAGAAATGAAAACAGACAGAAGAAGCCAGTAATGAAAACAGACAGAAGAAAGCCAGAAATGAAAACAGACAGAAGAAATCCGGTAATGAAAACAGACAGAAGAAAGCCAGAAATGAAAACAGACAGAAGAAAGCCAGAAATGAAAACAGACAGAAGAAAGCCAGTAATGAAAACAGACAGAAGAAAGTCATAGATGAAAACAGACAGAAGAAAGCCAGAAATGAAAACAGACAGAAGAAAGCCAGTAATGAAAACAGACAGAAGAAAGCCAGAAATGAAAACAGACAGAAGAAAGCCAGAAATGAAAACAGACAGAAGAAAGCCAGAAATGAAAACAGACAGAAGAAAGCCAGAAATGAAAACAGACAGAAGAAAGTCAGAGATGAAAACAGACAAAAAAGTCAGAGATGAAACAGACAGAAGAAAGTCAAGAGATGAAAACTGAGAGAAGAAGGACAAAAAGGAAAACAGACAGAAGAAAGCCAAAAATGGAAACAGACAGAAGAATGCCAGTAATGAAAACAGACAGAACAAAACCAGTAATGAAAACAGACAGAAGAAAGCCAGTAATGAAAACAGACAGAAGAAAGCCAGAGATGGAAACAGACAGAAGAAAGCCAGTAATGAAAACAAACAGAACAAAACCAGTAATGAAAACATACAGAAGAAAGCCTGAAATGGAAACAGACAGAAGATGGCCAGTAATGAAAACAAACGGAAAAAGCCAGAAATGAAAACAGACAAAAAAGTCAAGAATGAAACAGACAGAAGAAAGTCAAGAGATGAAAACAGAGAAGAAGGACAAAAATGAAAACAAACAGAAGAAAGTCAGTAATGAAAACAGACAGAAGAAAGCCAGAAATGGAAACAGACAGAAGAAAGCAGAAATGAAAACAGACAGAAGAAAGTCAGAGATGAAAACAGACAAAAAAGTCAGAGATGAAACAGACAAAAAAGTCAGAGATGAAACCAGACAGAAAAAAGTCAGAGATGAAAACTGAGAGAAGAAGGACAAAAATGAAAACAGACAGAAGAAAGCCAAAAATGAAACAAACAGAAGAAGCCAGTAATGAAAACAGACAGAAGAAAGCCAGTAATGAAAACAGACAGAAGAAAGCCAGTAATGAAAACAGACAGAAGAAAGCCAGTAATGAAAACAGACAGAAGAAAGCCAGAGATGGAAACAGACAGAAGAAAGCCAGTAATGAAAACAAACAGAACAAAACCAGTAATGAAAACAGACAGAAGAAAGCCTGAAATGGAAACAGACAGAAGATGGCCAGTAATGAAAACAAACGGAAAAAAGCCAGAAATGAAAACAGACAGAAGAAAGTCAGATGAAAACAGAGAGGACAAAAATGAAAACAGACAGAAGAAAGCCAGTAATGAAAACAAACGGCAGAAAGCCAGAAATGAAAACAGACAGAAGAAAGCCAGTAATGAAAACAGACAGAAGAAAGTCATAGATGAAAACAGAGAGAAGGACACAGAAATGAAAACAGACAGAAGAAAGCCAGAAATGAAAACAGACAGAAGAAAGCCAGAATGAAAACAGACAGAAGAAAGCTAGATATGAAAACAGACAGAAGAAAGTAGATATGAAAACAGACAGAAGAAAGCCAGAAATGAAAACAGAAGAAGAAGTAGAATGAAAACAGACAGAAGAAAGTCAAGATGAAAACAGAGAGAAGAAAGAAATGAAAACAGACAGAAGAAAGCCAGAAATGGAAACAGACAGAAGAAAGCCAGTAATGAAAACAGACAGAAGAAAGCCAGAATGAAAACAGACAGAAGAAAGCCAGAAATGAAAACAGACAGAAGAAAGCCAGTAATGAAAACAGACAGAAGAAAGCCAGTAATGAAAACAGACAGAAGAAAGCCAGAAATGAAAACAGACAGAAGAAAGCCAGTAATGAAAACAGACAGAAGAAAGCCAGAAATGGAAACAGACAGAAGAAAGCCAGTAATGAAAACAAACAGAAGAAAGCCAGAAATGAAAACAGACAGAAGAAAGCCAGTAATGAAAAAAACAGAAGAAAGCCAGAGATGAAAACAGAGAAGAAGAAAGCCAGAAATGAAACAGACAGAAGAAACCAGAATGAAAACAGACAGAAGAAAGCCAGAAATGAAAACAGACAGAAGAAAGCCAGAAATGAAAAAGACAGAAGAAAGCCAGAAATGAAAACAGAAGAAAGTCAGTAATGAAAACAAACAGAAGAAAGCCAGAAATGAAAACAGACAGAAGAAAGCCAGAAATGAAAACAGACAGAAGAAAGCCAGTAATGAAAACAGACAGAAGAAAGCCAGTAATGAAAACAGACAGAAGAAAGCCAGAAATGAAAACAGACAGAAGAAAGCCAGTAATGAAAACAAACAGAAGAAAGCCAAATGAAAACAGACAGAAGAAGCCAGTAATGAAAACAGACAGAAGAAAGCCAGAAATGGAAAACAGACAGAAGAAATCCGGTAATGAAAACAAACAGAAGAAAGCCAGAAATGAAAACAGACAGAAGAAAGCCAGAAATGAAAACAGACAGAAGAAAGCCAGTAATGAAAACAGACAGAAGAAAGTCAAGATGAAAACAGACAGAAGAAAGCCAGAAATGAAAACAGACAGAAGAAAGTCAGTAATGAAAACAGACAGAAGAAAGCCAGAAATGAAACAGACAGAAGAAAGCCAGAAATGAAAACAGACAGAAGAAAGCCAGAAATGAAAACAGACAGAAGAAAGTCAGATGAAAACAGACAAAAAAGTCAGAGATGAAACAGACAGAAAAAAGTCAGAGATGAAAACAGAGAAGAAGGACAAAAAGGAAAACAGACAGAAGAAAGCCAAAAATGGAAACAGACAGAAGAAATGCCAGTAATGAAAACAGACAGAAAAAAGCCAGTAATGAAAACAGACAGAAGAAAGCCAGTAATGAAAACAGACAGAAGAAAGCCAGAGATGAAACAGACAGAAGAAAGCCAGTAATGAAAACAAACAGAACAAAACCAGTAATGAAAACAGACAGAAGAAAGCCTGAAATGGAAACAGACAGAAGATGGCCAGTAATGAAAACAAACGGAAAAAGCCAGAAATGAAAACAGACAAAAAAGTCAGAATGAAAACAGACAGAAAAAGTCAGAGATGAAAACAGAAGAAGGACAAAAATGAAAACAAACAGAAGAAAGCCAGTAATGAAAACAGACAGAAGAAAGCCAGAAATGAAACAGACAGAAGAAAGCCAGAAATGAAAACAGACAGAAGAAAGCCAGAATGAAAACAGACAAAAAAGTCAGAATGAAAACAGACAAAAAAGTCAGAGATGAAAACAGACAGAAAAAGTCAGAGATGAAAACAGAGAAGAAGGACAAAAATGAAAACAGACAGAAGAAAGCCAAAATGGAAACAGACAGAAGAAGCCAGTAATGAAAACAGACAGAAGAAAGCCAGAAATGAAAACAGACAGAAGAAAGCCAGTAATGAAAACAGACAGAAGAAAGCCAGTAATGAAAACAGACAGAAGAAAGCCAGAGATGAAACAGACAGAAGAAAGCCAGTAATGAAAACAAGACAGAAAAACCAGTAATGAAAACAACAGAAGAAAGCCTGAAATGGAAACAGACAGAAGAAAGCCAGTAATGAAAACAGACAAAAAAGCCAGAAATGAAAACAGACAGAAGAAAGTCAGATGAAAACAGAGAGACAAAAATGAAAACAGACAGAAGAAAGCCAGTAATGAAAACAAACGGAAGAAAGCCAGAAATGAAAACAGACAGAAGAAAGCCAGTAATGAAAACAGACAGAAGAAAGTCATAGATGAAAACAGAGAGAAGAGGCCAGAAATGAAAACAGACAGAAGAAAGCCAGAAATGAAAACAGACAGAAGAAGCCAGATATGAAAACAGACAGAAGAAAGCAGATATGAAAACAGACAGAAGAAAGAGAATGAAAACAGACAGAAGAAAGCCAGTAATGAAAACAGACAGAAGAAAGCCAGTAAATGAAAACAGACAGAAGAAAGCCAGAAATGAAAACAGACAGAAGAAAGCCAGAAATGAAAACAGACAGAAGAAAGCCAGAAATGAAAACAGACAGAAGAAAGCCAAAATGAAAACAGACAGAAGAAAGCCAGAATGAAAACAGAGAGAAGAAGACAGAAATGAAAACAGACAGAAGAAAGCCAGTAATGAAAACAGACAGAAGAAAGCCAGAAATGAAAACAGACAGAAGAAAGCCAGAAATGAAAACAGACAGAAGAAAGCCAGAAATGAAAACAGACAGAAGAAAGCCAAATGAAAACAGACAGAAGAAAGCCAGTAATGAAAACAGACAGAAGAAAGCCAGAGATGAAAACAGACAGAAGAAAGCCAGTAATGAAAACAGACAGAAGAAAGCCAGTAATGAAAACAGACAGAAGAAAGCCAGAATGGAAACAGACAGAAGAAAGCCAGTAATGAAAACAGACAGAAGAAAGCCAGTAATGAAAACAGACAGAAGAAAGCCAGAATGAAAACAGACAGAAGAAAGCCAGTAATGAAAACAGACAGAAGAAAGCCAGTAATGAAAACAGACAGAAGAAAGCCAGAAATGAAACAGACAGAAGAAAGCCAGTAATGAAAACAGACAGAAGAAAGCCAGTAATGAAAACAGACAGAAGAAAGTCAAATGAAAACAGACAGAAGAAAGCCAGAATGAAACAGACAGAAGAAAGCCAGTAATGAAAACAAACAGAACAAAACCAGTAATGAAAACAGACAGAAGAAAGCCATAATGAAAACAGACAGAAGAAAGCCAGAAATGAAAACAGACAGAAGAAAGCCAGTAATGAAAACAGACAGAAGAAAGCCAGAATGAAAACAGACAGAAGAAAGTCAGAAATGAAAACAGAAGAAGAAGACAAAAATGAAAACAGACAGAAGAAAGCCATAATGAAAACAGACAGAAGAAAGCCAGAAATGAAAACAGACAGAAGAAAGCAGAATGAAAACAGACAGAAGAAAGTCAGAGATGAAAACAGAGAAGAAGCCAGAAATGAAAACAGACAGAAGAAAGCCAGTAATGAAAACAGACAGAAGAAAGCCAGAAATGAAACAGACAGAAGAAAGCTGAAATGAAAACAGACAGAAGAAAGCCAGAAATGAAAACAGACAGAAGAAAGCCAGTAATGAAAACAGACAGAAGAAAGCCAGTAATGAAAACAGACAGAAGAAAGTCCAGATGAAAACAGAGAAGAAGCCAGAAATGAAAACAGACAGAAGAAAGCCAGTAATGAAAACAGACAGAAGAAAGCCAGTAATGAAAACAGACAGAAGAAAGCCAGTAATGAAAACAGACAGAAGAAAGTCAGATGAAAAAACAGACAGAAGAAAGTCAGAGATGAAAACAGACAGAAGAAAGCCAGAAATGAAAACAGACAGAAGAAAGCCAGTAATGAAAACAGACAGAAGAAAGTCATAGATGAAAACAACAGAAGAAAGCCAGAAATGAAAACAGACAGAAGAAGCCAGAAATGAAAACAGACAGAAGAAAGCCAGAATGAAAACAGACAGAAGAAAGCCAGTAATGAAAACAGACAGAAGAAAGCCAGAAATGAAAACAGACAGAAGAAAGCCAGAAATGAAAACAGACAGAAGAAAGCCAGTAATGAAAACAGACAGAAGAAAGCCAGAAATGAAAACAGACAGAAGAAAGCAGAAATGAAAACAGACAGAAGAAAGCCAGTAATGAAAACAGACAGAAGAAAGCCAAATGAAAACAGACAGAAGAAGCCAGTAATGAAAACAGACAGAAGAAAGCCAGAAATGAAACAGACAGAAGAAAGCCGGTAATGAAAACAAGACAGAAGAAAGCCAGAAATGAAAACAGACAGAAGAAAGCCAGAAATGAAAACAGACAGAAGAAAGCCAGTAATGAAAACAGACAGAAGAAAGTCAAGATGAAAACAGACAGAAGAAAGCCAGAATGAAAACAGACAGAAGAAAGTCAGTAATGAAAACAGACAGAAGAAAGCCAGAAATGGAAACAGACAGAAGAAAGCCAGAAATGAAAACAGACAGAAGAAAGCCAGAAATGAAAACAGACAGAAGAAAGTCAGAATGAAAACAGACAAAAAAGTCAGAGATGAAACAGACAGAAAAAAGTCAGAGATGAAAACAGAGAAGAAGGACAAAAAGGAAAACAGACAGAAGAAAGCCAAAAATGGAAACAGACAGAAGAAGCCAGTAATGAAAACAGACAGAACAAAACCAGTAATGAAAACAGACAGAAGAAGCCAGTAATGAAAACAGACAGAAGAAAGCCAGAGATGGAAACAGACAGAAGAAAGCCAGTAATGAAAACAAACAGAACAAAACCAGTAATGAAAACAGACAGAAGAAAGCCTGAAATGGAAACAGACAGAAGAGCCAGTAATGAAAACAAACGGAAAAAGCCAGAAATGAAAACAGACAAAAAAGTCAGAGATGAAAACCAGACAGAAAAAAGTCAGAGATGAAAACTGAGAGAAGAAGGACAAAAATGAAAACAAACAGAAGAAAGCCAGTAATGAAAACAGACAGAAGAAAGCCAGAAATGGAAACAGACAGAAGAAAGCAGAAATGAAAACAGACAGAAGAAATCAGAATGAAAACAGACAAAAAAGTCAGAGATGAAACAGACAAAAAAGTCAGAGATGAAACAGACAGAAAAAAGTCAGAGATGAAAACAGAGAAGAAGGACAAAAATGAAAACAGACAGAAGAAAGCCAAATGGAAACAGACAGAAGAAGCCAGTAATGAAAACAGACAGAAAAAACCAGTAATGAAAACAGACAGAAAAAGCCAGTAATGAAACAGACAGAAGAAAGCCAGTAATGAAAACAGACAGAAGAAAGCCAGTAATGAAAACAGACAGAAGAAAGCCAGAATGGAAACAGACAGAAGAAAGCCAGTAATGAAAACAAACAGAACAAAACCAGTAATGAAAACAAACAGAAGAAAGCCTGAAATGGAAACAGACAGAAGATGGCCAGTAATGAAAACAAACGGAAAAAAGCCAGAAATGAAAACAGACAGAAGAAAGTCAGATGAAAACAGAGAGGACAAAAATGAAAACAGAAAGAAGAAAGCCAGTAATGAAAACAACGGCAGAAAGCCAGAAATGAAAACAGACAGAAGAAAGCCAGTAATGAAAACAGACAGAAGAAAGTCATAGATGAAAACAGAGAGAAAGACAGAAATGAAAACAGACAGAAGAAAGCCAGAAATGAAAACAGACAGAAGAAGCAGATATGAAAACAGACAGAAGAAAGCTAGATATGAAAACAGACAGAAGAAAGTAGAATGAAAACAGACAGAAGAAAGCCAGTAAATGAAAACAGACAGAAGAAAGCCAGAAATGAAAACAGACAGAAGAAGCCAGTAATGAAAACAGACAGAAGAAAGCCAGAAATGAAACAGACAGAAGAAATCCAGTAATGAAAACAGACAGAAGAAAGCCAGAAATGAAAACAGACAGAAGAAAGCCAGAAATGAAAACAGACAGAAGAAAGCCAGTAATGAAAACAGACAGAAGAAAGTCATAGATGAAAACAGACAGAAGAAAGCCAGAAATGAAAACAGACAGAAGAAAGCCAGTAATGAAAACAGACAGAAGAAAGCCAGAAATGAAAACAGACAGAAGAAAGCCAGAAATGAAACAGACAGAAGAAAGCCAGAAATGAAAACAGACAGAAGAAAGCCAGAATGAAAACAGACAGAAGAAAGTCAGAGATGAAAACAGACAAAAAAGTCAGAGATGAAACAGACAGAAAAAAGTCAGAGATGAAAACTGAGAGAAGAAGGACAAAAAGGAAAACAGACAGAAGAAAGCCAAAAATGGAAACAGACAGAAGAATGCCAGTAATGAAAACAGACAGAACAAAACCAGTAATGAAAACAGACAGAAGAATGCCAGTAATGAAAACAGACAGAAGAAAGCCAGAGATGGAAACAGACAGAAGAAAGCCAGTAATGAAAACAAACAGAAAAAACCAGTAATGAAAACATACAGAAGAAAGCCTGAAATGGAAACAGACAGAAGATGGCCAGTAATGAAAACAAACGGATAAAAGCCAGAAATGAAAACAGACAAAAAAGTCAAGAGATGAAAACCAGACAGAAAAAAGTCAAGAGATGAAAACTGAGAGAAGAAGGACAAAAATGAAAACAAACAGAAGAAAGCCAGTAATGAAAACAGACAGAAGAAAGCCAGAAATGGAAACAGACAGAAGAAAGCAGAAATGAAAACAGACAGAAGAAAGTCAGAGATGAAAACAGACAAAAAAGTCAGAGATGAAACAGACAAAAAAGTCAGAGATGAAACCAGACAGAAAAAAGTCAGAGATGAAAACTGAGAGAAGAAGGACAAAAATGAAAACAGACAGAAGAAAGCCAAAAATGGAAACAAACAGAAGAATGCCAGTAATGAAAACAGACAGAACAAAACCAGTAATGAAAACAGACAGAAGAAGCCAGTAATGAAAACAGACAGAAGAAAGCCAGTAATGAAAACAGACAGAAGAAAGCCAGAGATGGAAACAGACAGAAGAAAGCCAGTAATGAAAACAAACAGAACAAAACCAGTAATGAAAACAAACAGAAGAAAGCCTGAAATGGAAACAGACAGAAGATGGCCAGTAATGAAAACAAACGGAAAAAAGCCAGAAATGAAAACAGACAGAAGAAAGTCAGATGAAAACAGAGAGGACAAAAATGAAAACAGAAAGAAGAAAGCCAGTAATGAAAACAAACGGCAGAAAGCCAGAAATGAAAACAGACAGAAGAAAGCCAGTAATGAAAACAGACAGAAGAAAGTCATAGATGAAAACAGAGAGAAGGGACAGAAATGAAAACAGACAGAAGAAAGCCAGAAATGAAAACAGACAGAAGAAGGCTAGATATGAAAACAGACAGAAGAAAGCTAGATATGAAAACAGACAGAAGAAAGTTAGATATGAAAACAGACAGAAGAAAGCCAGAAATGAAAACAGACAGAAGAAAGCCAGAGATGAAAACAGACAGAAGAAAGCCAGAATGAAAAAGAGAGAAGAAGAGAAATGAAAACAGACAGAAGAAAGCCAGAATGGAAACAGACAGAAGAAAGCCAGAATGAAAACAGACAGAAGAAAGCCAGAATGAAAACAGACAGAAAAAGTCAGAAATGAAAACAGACAGAAGAAAGCCAGTAATGAAACAGACAAGAAAGCCAGTAATGAAAACAGACAAGAAGAAAGCCAGTAATGAAAACAGACAGAAGAAAGCCAGTAATGAAAACAGACAGAAGAAAGCCAGAAATGAAAAGACAGAAGAAAGCCAGTAATG
>NC_090727.1:68173167-68198167 GCF_036898095.1 Palaemon carinicauda | reverse complement strand
TCTCACTCTAAGGCTCTGTTTCGATTCCGTCCCAGTGACCCCAGTGAGATGCTGTACAGGTATCTTACGTTAATGCAACTAGAGACAAATAAAAAAAAAGGGGGGGGAACAGTGGAGTATAAAAGTATAAAGTAAAGTTAAATGGGGATCTTCACCTTCAAAGCACTAAGTAAAAGAGCGTACACTCGCTGATACCAACTTACCTGTTTAGAGTAGGTTACTTTCAACACCTTGGGTACTTCTGACCCGTCCCATAGTATAAATTAGCTAAATTCATATAATGTGGTTAAAGATACCAAAATGTGTAATCTATTCCAAATGATTTATTACAGAAAAGGGAATGGAAATAACTCGATGATTTTAACACAACAAATTAAAAATTGGAAAAAAATATCAGTAACTCAATTATAAGTTTTACATGTGATAAAATGAATAAGTGAATTTACAACAAAACTTGAAAACGTTAAACGGAATTAACACGTGGATTAAACCTCAAACAGAATAAATAAGTCAAAACATTCTGATCAACAATTTGTGCGGTAGGATGCTGTGAGGTCCCAACATGTGGTCAGTGACCTCAAGCAATTACCAAGATCAAAAAAATATGAATACATTAATTTCCATGCACGCAGCCCGAAAGATGTAATGCCAAAATAATACCTAAACTTAACTTATGAGAAATTGAAACTTATCTAAAGGGGGAATGGCCATTAGTTAAACTCACAAGATTTTCATATGTTGTGGGCGCCCGTGTCCTAAATGTGGCGGTCTTCAGTTTGCTCACTAGGCCTACAGCACTTAATTTGCAGAGTCAACGGCCCCCTCCAAGCTCTCCAACTAGCCCCCAAGACTGGAACCGACGTGCTGTAGAATTAGCAGCTATGCACTAACACTGGTCATCTGCTTGACCTCTTCTACGACGTATTCTTGGCTAGTTATTGTGTAAGGGGACAGGCTAGTGATGGAGAGTGGGAGCACGAGGTTGACATTGGAGCCTGACTGGGCAGCTCCGTTTCGTACCGTGGCCTGTATGTTTGTGAGGTCGAGTTCAGGTCAGCTGCGTCCTCCTTCCTTCCCCCCAAAAAAAGCGTATCTTGGTGCGTAGGCCTAGTCTTGAGGTGCCAACTCTCATTTAGGACAGGCTCAAAAACCTTGTGCCTTGTGAATTTCAAGCAACACACTTATTTAGAATACAAGGAGAAATCTTGCAACTCCAGGGGGCAAAGATAATCCTAATTCTAAACAATTGGCATACAGAATAAAAATGAAACTAAAAGGTAATTTAGCAAGTCGGGCTCACGTGTGTGGACAACCATACCTCCTAGACTAGCAGACTTGAGTTGTAATTAAGAGATTTAAAATACTGTACCTAAACACTTACGGTAGAATAATGTATACAAACAACACAAAAGTATTAATCTTGGGACACTCGCTCAAGAAAGACACATTACTCACATTTTTCCCTGCCGTGACGTCACGAACAATAACAAAGTCTACGTATAAACTATGAAGAAGAAGAGTAGTGAAGAAAATTCTTCACACCCTGGGGATAAAGGGAGGAAAAGGAGAAGGGTTAGTGTAGACTAATGCAATGTGGATTAGGTGTTAGTATATGAGATGAGTATACTAAATGAATAAAGAATGAATGTGACTAGTTGTGCTATGCTATGTCAGCAATTGGCATTAAGTTGAACCGCAACCGCGTACGAGATGAGTGCGAAGTACGATTTACAAGCGAGAGTCAAACAAAAGTGGTACGTATAAAAGCGGAAGTAAAACAGAGTTAACTGTGACTTAGTACAAAATGGTAACTACAACTGCAAGATAAGAGCGGAGGGAAGGACAAATCAAAAACTTCAGCAGTCCTTCACATGGTTGATGAAGACTATGTAAAGCTACTACAAGATCTCCTGGAATAGGGCTCGCGCACGTTCAGCAGAGGCCCGTGTAGGCCTGGCGTGGCGAGGCGCCGCGATGACTACAGGAGACCTAGCTTCGGCTGTGGTCTCATCATTTCTCTCGGCCAGTTGGTCTCTAGGAGGACTGTCGAGATTTTCGAGAGGAGGGGTGTTAGGAGGTTCCTCCTCACTTGGTTCGGATAGCGTTTGGCCATTTTCGTTAACCTCCAAAGGTATGAGACGGTTGACTGGACGTACATACTCTCCATTTGCAGAGCGGACCTTGACTGTTCTAATGTGTCCATCTCGACCTGGGTATACTTGGAGTATACGGGTCAAAGGGTACTCCTCTCGATTGACCTCGTCCAGAATCAACAAGCATAAATCTCCAACTCTAGGGATGTTCGGGTGGAGGCGACTAGACTTCTGGTGTCGTTCTCGAAGGGAACTGACATAGTCGTACTTCCACCTCTTCAGGAATGTTTGCAGCATGTTGGTCAGCTTCTGGTAATCTTTGCGGAGGATGTCCCCTTCTCGAAAAGTAGGATCAGTCAAGTCAGCCAGGTGGACTTGAGGTGCTAATGAGAGGGTTCGACCATACAGTAGGTGGCTTGGGGTCAAAGGCGTATCAGTGGGGTCGTCAGCATCCAGATATGTTAGAGGCCGATCATTCACCACGCATTCTACTTCTTGGACCAAGGTCACAAACTCATCATACGTAGGGTGGCAACGGTAAGTGGCTTTGCGCAAGTTGAGTTTGGTAAACCCAATCAAGCGCTCGTAAAACCCTCCTTGCCACGGGGCTCGAGGAGTGATGAACTTCCAAGTGAGGTTGTGGGCCCGTTTGAACCCGTCGATAACAGGGTGTTGCATGAGTTCTGTCAAGAGTGTCTGACCAGCTTGAAAGGTTGAGGCATTGTCAGACACAAGGCACTGTGGCATCCCAAATCGGGCAGCGAACCTTCGTATCGCTTGGACTAGTTCCACAACTGTCAAGGAAGTAGTAGTTTCTAAAGCTACCGCCCGCGTGGCAGCGCAGGTAAACAGCAGTACGTACACCATGTCCACATGTGAATGATGTACCTTGAAGCCGCCAGTGTAGTCCAGTCCAGTTACTCTGAAAGGGACCTCAGCATTGAGGCGGTTAGGGTGGACTGGAGCTAACGGTGGGGTTGGGTACGGCTGGCCTTGTACTCTTTTGCAATGTATGCACCGTTTGAGAATCTTCTTCACTTGCTGGCGCATTCGGGGAACCCAAAATTCCTTGCGCAAGTGGACAAGAAGAGTGGAGGTGTTACATTGCAGCAGCACTTCATGCCAATGCTCAACAATAAGTTTCCAGAGAGCACAGTGGGACTCTAGGAGAATGGGGTCCATGTAGCCGGACTCCGGGGGTGCATCACTGAGGCGGGATCGGCCTCTTAGAACACCGTTATTGTCAATATAGGGCTTCCGTTGTCCGATAAAGGCTCGTTCATCGGACGTCAACAAGGCGGGTTTACCTTGCAATTGTCGTAATATTTGGGGGTAACTGGCCGCCTGTGACACACGAATGATGGCGGTAAGTGGTCTTCGTGGGAACCTTTGGACTAAATGGGGGAATTTGTGCTCGGCCCATCCGCTCGTCAGGCGCAGCAAGGCTGCATAGCTCCTAACTGCCTCATCAAGAGATGAGAAATGAGCAAATCTTTGAGTTTGCGGTGGTAGAAGTCTGATGGGACAAGCTTTTATCTCCCATTCAGTAGGGAATCTGCTTTGGTCCGGGTAAGCTGAGACGTCGATCAGCCAGGCTGGTCCATGAAGCCATAAGTTGGACTTGAGGACGACTTTGGCGGCTACTCCCCGCGACGCCAGGTCGGCGGGATTGCAGGACGTGGGGACATGCTTGAGAAGCAACCGACAGTTCAACCTTATACGGTTTATCTCCTCAACCCTATTGAGAACATATGGGGACGTGCTCTGCCGGCTGTGTACCCACTGCAGGGCCGTGGAGGCATCGGACCACACTGTCGTAGAGACGTATGTTTCTGGACGTAATTCTATCAGATACTGGGCTAGTCGGCATCCAAACAGGAGTGCGGTCAACTCAAGCTTGGGAATGGACTGACTCTCGTCCAATTCCAGCATACGTTTAGGGGTAACTCGTGCCTTGGCTGTGAGGAGCTGGCATTTACCTTCAATTGTGACCACGTAGCAAGCCACTCCAAAGGCTTGCTTGGAGGCATCTGCAAACACATGTAATGCAGCCTGGTGACCCTGATGTGCATTTCGAGGCACCTTAATGTTCTCGAGACCCTTGTATTTTTTAAGAATGGCACCGAGCTCGCGGATCAATTCTTCGCTCAGGCGTGAATCCCAACTTTGATCCATCATCCAGAGTTTCTGAATGAAGAGTTTGCCGAGGATAGTGACCGGCGAGATCAGGCCAATAGGGTCGTAGATGGAAGAAAACAGAGAGACAACCTTCCTTTTGGTGTTGACGTGTGAGTAGTCCTCTAACATCAGTCCTGAGGGGAGCTTGACGGCTAATGTGTCATCAGCGGTGTTCCAGTCCAGACCGAGGTAATCTTGGGGGCCCGTTTCAGTGAAGTCTCCCGAGACGGGGGCATTAGTGGTCCATTTGGCAAGGGGCATGTTGGCTTCCAGCATAATTTTTTCTATGTACTGTCTTTCGCTAAGGATGTCCGTGGGCGAGTCGTAGCAACGTTGAAAGTTGTCAACGTAGAAGCTTGTTTTAAGCTGTGAGGCAAGACTACTCGTTTGAGCATCCAGGTGGTGTTGGATTGTCTGGTTGAGCAAATATGGGCTCAAGGTGGCCCCAAACAGGACCACTTTGAAGCGGTACGCAATAACTTCAGACATACTGGAGTCCTTAAAGAAAAGAAACCGACAGTAATCACGGTGTTCTTCAGCGATTTCAATCCGCAGGAAAGCCTTAGAGATGTCTGCCGTCAAACCAAATGGCTTTTCCCTAAACCGGAGGATCATGGACTGAATTTTTGAGGCCAAGTTTGGCCCGGTGTACAAGGATTCATTCAGAGACCTTGAATTTGGTCCCGATTTAGCCGAGGCATTGAATACTATGCGCATTGGTGTGGAGGTGGAATTTTTGAGGACAGGATGATGGGGTAGGTAGTGCATTTGACCGTCATTATGAGGTTCTAGCTCGACCGGCTCGATAAAGCCCTCCTTCATGTACTCGTCAAGGATGGCTTGGTACTTGATGAATAACTGAGGGTCTTTAGATTTTTTAAGGGACATCAGCTGGGCAAAAGCCCTACCAAAATTTATCTCTGGTCGGCTATCACTCTTGAAGGGTAGTTGCACTGTGTATCTTCCGTTTGCGTACCGTGTAGTACGCTTGAAGAGATCAACGGCCTGTGCCTCAAGATGGCTGAAGGGTTCATTGCTTATGCCCACAGCATCGAGTTTCCAAAGATTCTCGACGGGGGGCTCTACTCCCACAGGGTCTGTTACGCTGATGCGGTTTAGTGTGAGCGACAGACTATCAACCTCTGGGGGTTCTGTCCCTTCTCGTGACCAATCTGGCAGCTCTCCCCAAACCACATATCCACCTGGTGTACTGAACAAGTTGACACCCTTGATGTCGTGAGTGCGCTTGAGGAGTCGGGGAAGGTAATCGGCTCCGAGGATGATCTCTATGCCAGTGGCATTGTCATCTGGCTGCCTGTCTGCAAGACGTAGACCACTAGCCTCTAGAGTGCGAACTGCATGGGTATATCCAGGCGTCCTTATGTTCTTCCCCACGTTCGGGTTGACAATGGCAACGACCTTATGCTTGCGGCGACCAATTTTCAAATTGAACTGCACCAAGTCTGAACACTGAGGTGGTTCGTCCATGTTGAACGAGTTGAGTCGGAACACGATTTTTCCGACAGGAGCAAGGTTCAGTGACTTGACTACGTTGGGATGAACAAACGTGCGTTGGGCACCACAATCCAGGAAAACTCGGGTGGTGTGTTTAAGTTTTCCATTAATTAGATCGCCAGTAAAGGTGGGTAGAACAGCAGGGTTTATTTCGTTCGCCTGGTTGGTTTGATCAGTCTCACTCGAGGCTATATGATTAAGTTGAACAGAAGGTGGATCTGCTCTTGGCCCATCGGGTTGGTGACCCACGGTCACGATGTTAGGGCAGAGAGGCAATTTGTGGCCACGTTGGCAGTTCTGGCATGTAACATGGGCGGTGCAATCACGGGCAACATGTTGCGTTGAAAAACATTTAGTGCAACAGCCTAGTTGGTTCAACCGCGTTATTCGACTATTTGAATCGGGGAACCGGGGGCATTTTGTTGATGAGTGACCATTGTGGTCACAGAAAACACAATTGTACCGAACAGGGTTACCTGTTGGTGGGGGAGCTCTGGCTGGCTCCGGTGCACGCTTCTGAGTGGGTTTTGCTGGGTTTTGGGTTGGAGTAGATGGTGTCTTCGGCTTAAGGGCATCACTAGTCGTTCTATGGAAGGGCTTAGCCAATTTTGTAATTGAATTGCCGTTTACTCCAGAGTTAGAAGGTTTAACAGGAAGCCGGTCTTTGCTTGGCTCCGTCAACAGTTTGGCTAGCTCCTTTGTGCGTGCATGTTCGTATAGTCCGTCCTTTAACTCTTGCAAGGACACGGATGTGCTATTGTAACGGCGATAAACTGTCTCCAAGAGAGTGGGGTTTAGCTTACTCAGGATGGCATGCTCCAACAGATCTTCGGACAAGGAGGCTTTGGTCACTTGCACGTATTCTTCCTCAGCATTGTTCCACTCCATCAGAAACCGTCTGAGGTCAGGGCCATCATCCGCTGGGGGGCTCATACTAAAGAGCTTCTTACGCAGCAAATGACGGTCAAGATCAGGGGATTCGTACTCCTGGATGAGGTTAGCGATGGTCCTCTCGTACAAACCCTCTGTCCAGATCCTGTTTCCAGCAAGACGTCGGGCTGGTCCTCTTAGGCACCGTAGAAGGATCTTGTACTTATCCGCTGGGGAATATTTGGGAGATTCGTGTATGGTTTGACGGAAAAGGCTCCACCAACCCGTCCAACGTTCCCTACGACCTTCAAAAATGGGGGGATCAGGCTCAGAGGCAACGGACACATAAACAGTCTGCGGGTTTGCGCCAGGTGTTTGATTCTGGGCTTGGTTGCCAGTGGTCTTATGGAACACAATGCTACTGAAGGCCGTTTCAATTCGTTTTGCACAGTCAACCAGCATTGGGTAATTCGCCACCACGGTCGGATGTTTATAATGAGACCGCCAAAACTGTTTGTATTCATTGAGTTTGTCCCTGATGCCTCCGATGTGAACGCTAAAGTGATCCAACCCAGGGGACGACATGCGTGAAAGATCTACTGAACTTAGGCTATGGAGGGCCAGATCTGCGTCCTCACATAGAAATTTGAAATCGACCTCCTGTTGCTCAAGCCGTAAGTTAAGTTCCTCCAAGCTGAGAGCTTCAGCCTGAGGTTGTGGAGGGTTACCGAGATTAAGAATTTGTAAAGACATTTTGGATGAAACCCTTGGATGTGCGGAGTTTGCAAATTCAAAGTTGAATGAATTCTTAAGATTTATGGGTATGTCTGAGGAATGGAAACTCACCCTACTCGAAAGGTTTGGGAAACTTGTGCGGCTATGTGTGCACAAGAAGTGACCATGGATTGGTTAAATGCACAATGAAAAAGTGTGGTGAGTGGCAATGACAATTTACAACTATACAGTATAGGCTAGCACCAAAATGACAAAAGTAAATAGAACTTAGATAGTCGCAAAAAATTACTCAATGTGACTAGTAGCACATGGAAATCGCAAAACAATTTAAACACCACTCGCGCTAAGGCTAAACTTGAAATTACCTCATGCAAAGGATAACTAAATCTCACTCACAACAGAGGACATTACATAAAGCTTTCCTCACACAGAGGTTAAACGCAAAAGTTTCTCACAAAAAGGACAAAAGTGCAAATTTACGCTGAGGCTGAAGGTAAAATTATTGACGCACTTGTCAAGTGGTAATCACAAGTAAAATAGGATACGCTACACATGGGTAAGACGACCTTTAACAAATTTTTTAGTGACTACGTGAAATTGTAGGCTTAGCAATATCGCGCTAAAAGTTCTGTGACCAAGGACACGGGGTTAAGCTTACAAGAGGGGTTAGTAAGAAAATTAAAGCACTTGCACAAAGGATGGTAAACCGAGGTACAAAATTATGGAAAAAAGTAGATTGGCAAATTAAGTCGAACAGAGCAAAATGAACGGTGCTCGCCTGGAGCAGTAAACAATGAAGTCTGAACAACGAAAGTGATATACCTTAGTTCCAGTGTCTCGGAACTTTCTGGTTAAATGCCAAAATTAGGTGAACAGATCATATGAACCGACGGGCATAGAACTTCGCAAGTTAATATTAAACATGCAGCATGCAACCTAAATCGATGACCCGAACATCTCTAGTTCTGTCGTCTCAGAACTCATAAATAAACCTGGTTACACTGTCTTCCTTAAGCGTGTGTCAAATACTATAAAATTACAAAACTCTTCTCTCGTTCCAACTCAAGTCGGGGCATTACACTTTCTACAATGTGGCTGGTGCATGTGGGTAAGTGTGGTATAGCGAGGTATTTATTGCTTAATCAAGCTAGGTTAAGTTAATTTAATTACCCAAAAGTCAAAGGTGAGAGATCCGGTTCGAAGGACCACTCGTGTGGAGAATTTTTTATCTGAATGGCTGAGTGGGAACTTAGTCCAGGAAAGTCTCCCTACGGCAATTACCCAAAGCTCAACAGGGGAGGATAATGAGCACTTACTCTCGGGACACAAACGCCCTGCTAATACTTTACTGCCATAGTTCACTAACCTTTCACTCAAATACAAAAGGAGGTAATTTTACTGTCCAGAGGCCGGAGAACTCCACACGTTAATTCTGAAATAATTTATGGCCTACTCTAGCTTTGTCAGGGCTAGAGTCATCTCACTCTAAGGCTCTGTTTCGATTCCGTCCCAGTGACCCCAGTGAGATGCTGTACAGGTATCTTACGTTAATGCAACTAGAGACAAATAAAAAAAAAGGGGGGGGAACAGTGGAGTATAAAAGTATAAAGTAAAGTTAAATGGGGATCTTCACCTTCAAAGCACTAAGTAAAAGAGCGTACACTCGCTGATACCAACTTACCTGTTTAGAGTAGGTTACTTTCAACACCTTGGGTACTTCTGACCCGTCCCATAGTATAAATTAGCTAAATTCATATAATGTGGTTAAAGATACCAAAATGTGTAATCTATTCCAAATGATTTATTACAGAAAAAGGGAATGGAAATAACTCGATGATTTTAACACAACAAATTAAAAATTGGAAAAAAATATCAGTAACTCAATTATAAGTTTTACATGTGATAAAATGAATAAGTGAATTTACAACAAAACTTGAAAACGTTAAACGGAATTAACACGTGGATTAAACCTCAAACAGAATAAATAAGTCAAAACATTCTGATCAACAATTTGTGCGGTAGGATGCTGTGAGGTCCCAACATGTGGTCAGTGACCTCAAGCAATTACCAAGATCAAAAAAATATGAATACATTAATTTCCATGCACGCAGCCCGAAAGATGTAATGCCAAAATAATACCTAAACTTAACTTATGAGAAATTGAAACTTATCTAAAGGGGGAATGGCCATTAGTTAAACTCACAAGATTTTCATATGTTGTGGGCGCCCGTGTCCTAAATGTGGCGGTCTTCAGTTTGCTCACTAGGCCTACAGCACTTAATTTGCAGAGTCAACGGCCCCCTCCAAGCTCTCCAACTAGCCCCCAAGACTGGAACCGACGTGCTGTAGAATTAGCAGCTATGCACTAACACTGGTCATCTGCTTGACCTCTTCTACGACGTATTCTTGGCTAGTTATTGTGTAAGGGGACAGGCTAGTGATGGAGAGTGGGAGCACGAGGTTGACATTGGAGCCTGACTGGGCAGCTCCGTTTCGTACCGTGGCCTGTATGTTTGTGAGGTCGAGTTCAGGTCAGCTGCGTCCTCCTTCCTTCCCCCCAAAAAAAGCGTATCTTGGTGCGTAGGCCTAGTCTTGAGGTGCCAACTCTCATTTAGGACAGGCTCAAAAACCTTGTGCCTTGTGAATTTCAAGCAACACACTTATTTAGAATACAAGGAGAAATCTTGCAACTCCAGGGGGCAAAGATAATCCTAATTCTAAACAATTGGCATACAGAATAAAAATGAAACTAAAAGGTAATTTAGCAAGTCGGGCTCACGTGTGTGGACAACCATACCTCCTAGACTAGCAGACTTGAGTTGTAATTAAGAGATTTAAAATACTGTACCTAAACACTTACGGTAGAATAATGTATACAAACAACACAAAAGTATTAATCTTGGGACACTCGCTCAAGAAAGACACATTACTCACATTTTTCCCTGCCGTGACGTCACGAATAATAACAAAGTCTACGTATAAACTATGAAGAAGAAGAGTAGTGAAGAAAATTCTTCACAAAGCTTCTAATGTCATAAATGCTTTTTAAAGTAAGACTTACGATGTCTTTTTTGCAATGGTTTAATTTTTGTTTTTTCTTTATTTACAAGTTATTTACTTACAAACTTTCTGATCTGTGAAATCTATCCTCACAAATCCATGTTATTTGAAGCTTCACATATATCAAATGTTTGATCATTTGGAGCAACTACTACAACAACATAAATAACGATAAGGATAATAACAGCAACTTGTAAACCACAAAAAAGTGCAGGAACGGAGAGAGAGAGAGAGAGAGAGAGAGAGAGAGAGAGAGAGAGAGAGAGAGAGAGAGAGAGAGAGAGAGAGAATCTTTTTCCGTTTTGCTCAGGTACTTGTTAAGCAGGAAATATTGAGAGAGACAGAGAGAGAGAGAGACAGAGAGAGAGAGAGAGAAAGAGAGAGAGAGAGAGAGAGAGAGAGAGAGAGAGAGAGAGAGAGAGAGAGAGAGAGAGAGAGAGAGAGAGAATCTTTTCCTGTTTTGCCCAGACACTTGCAAAGTGATCAAAAAATTAAAAAAAAAAAAAAAACACGGAAATGCGTGGAATATAAAAGCCAATGTGGTTTGCTGTAAATTCCGTGAGTAAATACTGCTGATTTCCAGTTCACCTGGATGGTTGTGTAAGTATTGACCGAACACCAGGAGTTCTGATACGTGTACAGATAGACAATTATTGACTCGGCCCTTCTTGAGGCAGTAGCCTATAAAAAATAAACACTAAACTTGAAAGTTTCCATTAAAAACCGTAAATGTCTGGCAACATTTATTCCAGGATTTTCACCGTTTTGAAAACGGATATATTTACGTAATGGAGTGATATTACGGTCAGCAATCCGAAAAATAAATAATAATAAAGTAGGTTAAAAATTACGGTCATCTGTATTTTACTGAAATACGGCTGAGAATAGTATATATTTACGGAGAATTCCCGATTACAATCCCGTTTTTTAACAGTGTAGGATTTATATTATTTCGTGGCACCTCAGGATTCTCCCAATTACATACTCAGATTCATAAACATTCATAGACACTAAAAGTAAAAGAGAAGACGATTGATTGACGCCATGATGTGTGGAGTTTTAACTATTTACTTTTAACTAAAAGTGGCAAGTCTAGAACTGTCGACCTAACAGCGCCAGGACTCCTCACTGCTGGGGGGAAGGACGCTATTATTATTATCATTATTACTATTATTATTATTATTATTATTATTATTTGCCAAGCTATAATCCTAGATGGAAAAGCAAGATGCCCAGTGGCTGCAACAGGGAAAATAGCCCAGTGAGGAAAAGAAACAAGGAAAAATCAAATATTTCAAGTACAGTGACAACATTAAAATATAGATATGAACTATAAAAACTTTATTCTATCTTATTTCTCTTCCTCTTGTTTTGTTAGTGTGCCCGAGTGTACCATCAAGCAAGAGAACTCTAACCCATGACAGTGGAAGACCATGGTACAGAGACTATGGCACTACCCAAGACTAGGGAACAATGGTTTGATTTTGGAGTGTCCTTGTCCTAGAAGAGCTAGTGACTGGTACAACACATGAACATACAATACCGGGGTCTAAAGCAATGTCAGGCAGGGCAGCCGATCGGGACAACGGTCTATCCGAAAGCCAAAACAAAGTCCTTCAAAAGAAGGTAGTGTTTATTGAGTAAAAACAAAAATCAAAATAGAATATTATTTCTGCAGTTATGACGTAACATTGCTTGTTCTATTGAAATTATTGATGAAACTTGGTACATAAAAACTTAACCAAGCGTTTTTGGAGGAAATAAATGGGAACAATGAAAGCTTTCAATCTGGTCAGGAAAGAGAGAGAGAGAGAGAGAGAGAGAGAGAGAGAGAGAGAGAGAGAGCATTCCTATAAAAGACTTAGAGAAATTGAATGACACTACAAAAATGATTTTTCTTACAAATAAAAACTCTATCCTCGATTCTTAACTCCGCGACTAGGAATAGATAGAGTCGTAACAAAGGATTAGTTTGGCTCTTTTGTCAACACCAACTTCTCCCTCGTCTTGCTGAAGTTCTGCACAGCAAACTTCTTCGAATGGTGAACAGACGAACGAGGCTGATCTAGTGAATGATGAGAATTGGTTGTCGCAGATAGAAGTCGGAAAGGAAGTCCAGGAGATTAAGTCTCCAGATTCGCTAATAGCATTATTATTATTATTATTATTATTATTATTATTATTATTATTAGTGTTAGTATTAGTATTATTAGTAGTATTATTAGTATTAGTATTAGTATTAGTATTAGTAATACTAGCTAAGCTAGAACCCTAGTTGGAAAAGCAAGATGCTATAAGCCCAATCGCTCCAAAAGGGAAAATAGCCCAGTGAGGACAACCCTAGTTGGAAAAGCAAGATGCTATTAAGCCCAAGGGTTCCAAAAGGGAAAATAGCCCAGTGAAGAAAAGTATTATTATTATTATTATTATTATTATTATTATTACTAGCTAAGCTACAACCCAAGTTAGAAAAGCAAGATGCTATGAGCGCATTGGTTCCAAAAGGGAAAATAGCCCAGTGAAGGAAAGTATTATTATTATTATCATTATTATTATTACGATTATTATTATTATTATTATTACTAGCTAAGCTACAACCCTAGTTGGAAAAGAAAGATACTGTAAGCCCAAGGGCTCCAACAGGGAAAATATCCCCGTGAAGAAAAATATTATTATTATTATTATTATTATTATTATTATTATTACTAGCTAAGCTATAACCCTAGTTGGAAGAGGAAGATGCTATAAACCCAGTGACGAAAGAGAAAAAAGGAAATAAATAAATAAATAAAAGATACATGACGTAATAAACAATTAAGATAAAATATGTTAAAAACATTAGCTATATCAAAATAGGTATTTCATATAAAAACTAATAAAAAAAAAAACTACTAGAAAACTGATTCTTATATTAGTTTTATTCGGAATCTTCTGTTCAATGAGAAAACTCACTTCAGTAAGTAGCAAGGCTTATTGCATACATCGCAAAACAGTACTTGAACCAAACTAAGAGGACACTCCAAACTCAAACCATTATTCTCTAGTCGTAGGTAGTGCCATAGCCACTGCACCATGGTCTTCCACTGTCTTGAGTTAAAGTTCTCTTGTCTGAGGGTACACTCAGGCACACTATTCTATGTGTTTACTTATTTCCATTCCTAACTGGGGTATTTTACCTGTTGCAGCCCCTTATAGCATCCTGCTTAACTAGAGATGTAGCTTATCAGTTGATTAAAAACAACAACAACAACAGTGATAATAATAATAATAATAATAATAATAATAATAATAATAATAATAATAATAATAATAATAATCCTTTTCCTAACTGAGCTATTTTCTCTGTTGGAGCCCCTGGGGTTATAGCATCCTGCATATCCAACTACGGTTGTAGCTTACCTACTACTACTACTACTACTACTACTACTACTACTACTACTACTACTAATAATAATAATAAAAATAATAATAATAATAATAATAATAATAATCATTAATTAATCAATGAAAAATACTATGAAAATATCGCATGAAAATAATTAAACATTCCAGAAATTTAAACTGTTCAAATATAGAAAGAGTAAGGAATAATGAAAAACTAAAATTTCCTCTCGTTTCGAGAGCAATTAGTTCAATCCAATACACAAAACATTAATGTAAATAACAGAGACAGTACCATCCATAAACCTTATTGGGAAATATATTCTCTATTTAAGAATATGTTTATTTTTAATGGAGAGAGATTGCTTATAAAGTTGAAAAACATTTTGGTCTGGTATTTTTTACTGTAACTGCTAGCACTGTTTATTATTTAATGATAAAAGCCCCCTATTAGTTTATTAGTAGGAAATCACTATTTCAACGAGATTTTCAGGTTAATGGAACCTCAGTTTCTTGGGCCCAGGTTCGATTCCCCGGCCGACCAGAAGCTATTATCTTTGAGTAGATTCCCCCTTGGGTCTCTGATCCCGAGATAGAGAGAATTTAGATATTAGGAGTAGTATAATATATGACTTATATGAATATGAAAATATACGTCTAAATGTGCAAAATTATCATATATATATATATATATATATATAATACATATATATATATATATATATACATATATATATATATATATATGTATATATATATATATATACATATATATATATATATATATACATATATATACATATATATATATATATATATATATCTATATATATATATATATATATACTGTATATGTATACAATATATAATATATAATACATGTATATACATGTATATATACATATACATATATATATATATATATATATATATATACACATTATATATATATATATATATATATACATATATATATATATATATATATACTTATACATATATACATACGTAATATATATATAATATATAATATATACAGTATATACATATATATATATACATATACACATACTGTATATATATATATATATATATATTTATACATATGTATATATATACAATATATAATATATATACATATATATATATATATATATATAACGGATTTTGAGCGAAGCGAAAAATCTATTTTTGGGTGAGATGGCCATGTCATCCTGATGGAAGTTCCTAAAGGGTAGCTTCCTAGGGTATATTACAACTACGGCGATATTCCCAGAGAATTTACCTTAAGGTACCAGAATTCTAACTCCTGGAGCGAGTATCCCTCGTGAAAGGGATATCGCGACATATCAGAGGACGTATTCTAGACACGTCACATGGCAATCTACATCCTGGACAGAGATTTCGTCTCGTAGGAGGTGATTGGCGAGATACGAATTCGGGAAAGAAAAAGGGGAGCCGCTCCCAAGGCTTCCCTATCCCCAGATTCGTATGCGTGCCTGGCGCCAATCCTGGCGCCATCTGTATTCCTTGTAGCGTACACGAGGTGCTACAGATACTGTATGTAGGGAGGGGTCCTACAGCCCTTTCTTAGAAAGGCAAGGGCGGGTCCATCAGGACGACATGGCCATCTCACCCAAAAATAGATTTTTCGCTTCGCTCAAAATCCGTTATTTGGGCTCAAGCCATGTCGTCCTGATGGAAGTGTACCAGAGCATTACTGTATCTGTGGATTCTCAGAACGTGCCGTACTCCCCGGAGGTAATTTTTTCCCGGTCGACTAGACCTAGAGACCTAAGATGTTACCGTTATACATCTTTTCAACTAACTATAAACTATGTTAGAGCTTCCTGCCCCCTACAGGGAAGAGTCTTACTAGACTCTGGAAAAGTCTCGAAGAGTACATATATCTATGTATGAATACCAGGCAAGCTAATATAGTGGTCTCGCCCTATATTAAGTAAAGCATAGTTTGTAAAGAACCACTGCGTCAATATGAAATATCGACCAGTTCTCCACACAATACTTGTATTGGACAAAGGTTTTATATCCGCATAGGAGGAAAACCAATGCAACATAGCTTGCATAAAGGAACAATTCTATTAGAATTATCCCAGATAAGGTACATAGAATGAATGCTCAATTATACCAATAAATTGACACAGGTGAAGGAGACGCAAGGTTCTCAAGAACCAGATTATTGACAGGCAATAAATAGACAGGTTAACCACAATTATATATATATATATATATATATATACATAAGAAGAGGATAACCCAAAACTTTAAGCATAAGTATGATAGTAAACAGAGCTTGTTTGTCTGAAAGAAAAAACATTAGATGCCACTTTTAAGATACCGAGGTATCAAAGTCATAAAAGCCTGTATTACAAATCAATGACATTAGCGTTAGAAACGCTCGGCACACATGTCTGCACTTATGCTAGGTTCACCTTCGGAAATGGAACAGTCTGGATGGGCAACACAGTGCCCTCACTTAGTTTGTAGTACAGTATGTAACTACACACTCACCCTGGAATTAATCGTCCCAATTAAGACCACTGTTCCTCGCAGAGTTAAACAGTAGGGTTAACACCGCGACCCACTGCTACCACAGATCTCTTTTAGTTCCTCTACTTGCTTTGCATAGTGGCGAAAGAACACTCTGGAAGACTTCCAGCCAGTGTATGAACGGAGATGTTCAAAATCCATACAATTAAAGAAATTTAAGAATGAGGCAACTTTCCTCGGATCGTGACCTGCGGGTGTATTGTCAGGATCCGCTCTGCGAATAAAATATGTGATTTTCGCTCTGAGTTGATTCAGAGATAAATTTGAGCCTGATGTTTCTCCCCTGATTAGTTGACCACCCTTGAAGTCTGAAGTTCTATGAAGATAGACCTTTAGGCATTCTACTGGACATAGAGATGCATCTTCTTTCAGAGGGCACATTCTCCAGGGACCCCACCTGTTGGTGGGTAACTCATTCTTGGCGAGAAACGTAGGATCCGGAAACAGGTTCAGTTCTCCCCCATCCAGGAACTGAACACGACCTGCCTCTCTCGAGAGGCTACAATCTCACTAACCCTGGCCCCGGACGCGAGTGCAAAATAGGAAAATAACTTTTTGTGTCAAATCCTTTAACGCACACTCTTCATTGCTCAACAGAGAAGGGAAATGAAGAACTTGTCTAAAGACCATGAAATGGGCTTTGGAGGTGCTGAAGGTCTGAGCCTAGCACAGGCTTTCGGGACTTTATTAAAGATCTCGTTACCTAGGTCGACCTAGAAGGCATATAGAATGGGTCTCGTCAAAGCAGACTTACACGCTGAAATCGTGTTCGCTGCCAACCCTTGACCATGGAGGTGGAGAAGAAAGATAAGCAGAAGTCTGTCAAGATCTCCTGCAGAATCTTCGCCTTGACAAAAGGCCACCCATTTTCTCCAAGATGACTCATATTACCTTCTAGTAGATTTGCACTTATATTCCTCAAGGAAGTCTATACTGGCTTTCGAAATCCCGAAACGCTTTCTCACCGCTAGGGAGAGAAAATCATGAGCTGCAGGGTCCGGGTTTTCTGTAATGAAGCGCAGACAGTTGACTTCTGGACTCGCTGGGTCAGAACTGGATCTGGTAGTGGTACAAACTTCAGCTACAGTTCCAATGCCAGGAGGAACCACACGCTGTTCGGCCACTTGTGGGCCACTATTGCCGCTACCCTTTGAAGGATCTCAGTTTGTTGAGGACCCTCAACAGAAGGTTGTGAGGAGGGAACAGATAAATCTTGGACCATCTGTTCCAGTCGAGGGACATCGCGTCCACTGCTTCCGCTAAGGGGTCCTCGTACGGGGCACGTACAGGGGCAACTTCTTGTTGTCTTTCGTCGCAAAGAGGTCTATCTGCAGTTCTGGGACTGATTCAGAATGAAGGAGAATGATCCTGCGTCTAAGGACCATTCCGACTCTATCGGTGTGAACCTGGATAGAGCGTCCGCTGTCACATTGCGGACTCCTTGAAGGTGAACTGCCGACAGGTACCACTTCTTCTTTTCCGCCAATCGGAAGACGGCCAACATCACCTGGTTGAGAGGTGGTGACCTCGATCCTTGTCGATTCAAGTATCTCACAACTACCTCGCTGTCTATCACCACCTTATGTGGATCGAGTGACGCTGGGAGACTTTCTTTAAGGTAAGGAGCACTGCCCTAGCTTCTAGAAAGTTTTATGTGAAAGGTCTTGAATAGCCTGGACCAAGTCCCCTGGACTTTTTTCCGATGAGAGTGACCTCCCCATCCCTCCTTCGAGGCGTCTGAGTGAATCGTCACCGACGGGGGAGGTGGCTGAAGAAGAACCGACTTCTTTAGATGTCTGGCTTGGGACCAAGGCCTGAGAAGAGTACTTAGCCGAAGCGGCTGGTCTTCTCAGATCTCTTCACGCGTTTGATGCATAACTTCTCCAAACTCCGATTGCATCCTTTAGCTGTGCTCTTAGCACTGGGTCTGTCACCGAAGCAAACTGGAGAGAGCGCAGTACTCTCTCCTGCTCGTGTCTTGATATCCTTTCGGAATCTTGAAGTCTCTTGACAGAACCCGCTATCTCCTTCCTTTTCTTCGCCGGGGTGGAGAAACGGTGTGACAAAAGGTCCCAGTGGATTCCCAGCCACTGGAACTTTTGAGATGGAGAAAGTCGAGACTTTTTCTGTTGATCTTGAAGCCTAGGTACTCTAGGAACTGGATCACTTGACTGGAAGCTTGCAAGCATTCTGTCTCGGATGCTGCCCACACCAACCAGTCGTCCAGGTAGGCTACTACCTGAATTCCCTTTAGGCGTAATTGTTTGAGAGCTACGCTCGCAAGCTTCGTAAAAATCCTTGGGGCTATGTTTAGCCCGAATGGCATGGCTCCGAAGGCGTATAGTCTTCGTTGTAGCCTGAACCTAGGTAGGGGGAGAGTCGATGGCTAATTGGAATGTGCCAATAGGCGTCTAACAAGTCTATAGAGACGGAATATGCCCTCTTGGGCAGTAAGGTCCTTATGTGTTGCAGTGTTAGCATTTTGAATTTGCAATTCACTATGAACTTGTTGAGTGCCGACAAGTCCAGAATGACTCTGAGCTTTTCCGAGTCTTTCTTGGGAACACAAAACAGCCTCCCTTAGAAATTGATGGGCTTCACGGATCACCTTTTTTCTCCAACAGTTCTTGAACGTACTCCTCCATAACGGGGGTGGAGTGTTGGAAAAACCGAAGGCACGGGGGTGGAGTGCTGTACCAGCTCCCGCCCAGTCCATTCATGAGTAGGCTGTGGGCCCAGGGATCGAAGGTCCATCGATCCCGAAATTTCAGAAGTCTCCCTCCTACCGATATCACCTCACTTGGACTGCCGTCCTGAGGTCTTGCCTTCCTGACCACGACCACCCCTGAATCCCCTTTCCCTTGAGGGGCGTCTAGACGAGCCTCTGGCTGCTCCTCTAGGCTTTGCTCGAAAGGAAGTAGACTGCCCTTCGAACGCTGGGGTGAATGCCGTGGACTGTGTCGACACGGCCTGGGGTACCCACTGAAAGGTGGTCCGGGTTTGTGCCATGATCTGGGGCACTGGGGGCAATGGCAATTGCAGTTGCTGTTGCTGTCTAAGAGGCTTTGCTGGCCGAGACGGTAGCCTAGTCCTCATAGTCTTCCTCTTTGGTTGAGGACCCTCATCCGGGGAAGACTTTCTTTTGATAGCCAGGCCCCACTTCTGGAGAAGGTTTCTATTCTCCAAGGGGGCCTTATCAACAACTTCTTTGACCAAGTCGGTAGGGAAAAGGTCTTTTCCTCAAATGTTGGAGGAGATTAGTTACTTTGGCTCGTGCCTCACCGGAGCCGAGGTAAACACGAACTCCCTACAAGCTCTCCTTGCCTTGACGAAGCCATAAAGGTCCTTCGTCACTGTGGCCAGATGAGGCTTGGCCACTACCATGAACATTTCATGGACCTTGGGGTCACTTGCCATCGTCTCGAGAGTAGTCTGAAGAGACATTGAGGCAGACAGTCTTTCTTTTGTATCGAACTCACTTCGCAAAAGAAAGTCAGACAGCTTAGGGAGGTCCTTGCCGAACTGACGTCCGGCAATATCAGCCTCCAACTTTCCCAATGAGAACGTAAGATGGACGTCCTTCCAGTCTTTGTGGTCCATAGGCAGGGCCAGCGACAACGGTTTACACTCCTCTAGGGAGGGGCAAGACTTGCTGGCCTCGATTGCTTTTAGTACAGCCAGAAACCCTTTCTGTAAAAAGGGGAAGGCTCTAGTAGGCGAGGACACAAAGGAAGGGAGCTTCCTATTCAATGCGGCTACCTTTGAGTTAGAGAAGCCCCTCTCTTTCATCGAGGATGAAAGTAGAGCTTGAGCCTTAGCATGGTCCATCACTATGACCTCCTTCGGCTCTGTCTCCTCCTTTGAAGCTGGTTCCTTCCTCAGCCGGACATAACAGTCCGGATATGATGCCTTGCTGGGCCAGAATTCCACCCTCCA
The DNA here is from genome assembly GCF_036898095.1 of Palaemon carinicauda. Lineage (NCBI taxonomy): Eukaryota > Metazoa > Arthropoda > Malacostraca > Decapoda > Palaemonidae > Palaemon > Palaemon carinicauda. Next base: position 68,177,828 of record NC_090727.1, on the reverse strand, counting down.
GGGGAACTGAGCCCAGCTTATCCGAGATGACGATCTTTCCAGTCGTCATCGGCATGTGCTCAGCATACCTCCATGGGTTAGCATCTGAGCACAAGGGAAGGTCTTTCACATTGAGCTTTTTCTGGGGCCCATGTGATTCTGCAAGGCACTGCATTCGCAGTTCCATTACAGCCGCCTTCTCCTGATTCTCCTTCTGCATTTGTTGGATCATTCCAACAATAGAAGAGAGGGCCTGTCCCAGCTCTACTGGGAGACCGGCCGATATAGAGGGGCTTGAACTTCATCCTGGGCTTCTGCCAGGAGGTCTTCCTCCTGACACCCGTCCACATCAGACATCCTGTCATCTAGCTGGATGTCTTGCATCGCGACCGCGACTTCAGCATCCACCTGGATCTGAACTTAGGGGATCTCCTCTTGAGGCTGGGGAATCACTGCATCAGCTGATGCCTTAGGGAAAGGATACGCCCTCATCTTCTCACTTGGAAGATAAGGGCCAGAAGTGTTCTTTTGGAAGCCCCTTACCCAGGAACGAAGTTTCTTCCTAGCTATTTAAATGTCTCAGTAATCAGGTTAGTGCACACAGTACATACCTGAGGGTCCCAATACCGGAGATCATCCTTGGAGACAGCGTATGCTGCGTGTCTCCTACAAAACTCATGTCCGCAGAGGTTCTTGCTGCTGACATTGCAGAAAGCACTTCCCCACTTCGGAGTGTCCTTCTGTAAAGAGAAGAAATTTCCATGAGTATCAAGTGAACTATGTATCACTGGATATGCATAGTATAGCATAACAATTCAGAAAGGAAAGACACACACTTGTGTTTCCCTCACAACCCATTGTTGCAGCCTTCCAGATAATAAAATCAAAATGGTTTATCTCTTCTAGAGTAACCAATGCAAGGTTTCCAGAGGAAACAGGTGGAGCTCACACCTAAGCAATGATTTTAAAATCCTGGATAATAGACAGGGAAGAACTCAGCTTCCTATCTGTAGGGCAACAGCAAAGGGATGTGCAAGAAAAAACAATAGTGTTAGAAGACACAGTGCTGTACCAAAACCCTTACCATAGTTTTCTTCTTACTGTATATGTTATACTGAAGAATACTAGTACAGTATAGGGGGATGTGTGCCGGCCTGCCTTTGCCGGCCGGCACACACCACAACTAGCTTTAAAGTATACTACTTAACAGCTATGGGGCGGCAGCACTCTGGTTCAAATGCCGGCCGGTAACAGCCAGTGTTGGCCGGCAATGGCTGCCGGCCAGCAACTACACAAGGTAGTACCCAGCTGCCGGCCACACTCTTGGTGACCGGCAGACAAGGGCTGACATAAGCCGGCCGGCAAAGGTACAAGACCGATGCCAGCTGGCAGCAAAAGAACCAGAGGACTACACCTGCCCGGCTGCCGGCCTCATAGGCCGGCAGCCGGGACAAGTACAGCACTAGAAGAAAAAGAAAAAGAGAATGGATGCCGGGATAAGAGTGTACACAACCTCCAAGCCCGGCAACCGAAAGAGTGCATATAAGGAAGGGGAGAAACTAATTCAGGCTTCCTTGACCAATGCCACCCGGCTCTGCCGGCAGGCATGGATGAGGGACCAAGAGAGGTCCGGGCAGCACTCGAAAACATAAGACCTTTGCCGGCCAGCAGCTCTGCCGGCCGGCAAGGGGCTGAGTCAATTCCACATCCTAACCTATACTAGGTCCAGAAGTAGAACGACGTACAGTACAGTAAGACCCCTGCCGGCCAGCTCTGCCGGCCGGCAAGGGGCTGAGTCAATTCCACATCCTAACCTATACTAGGTCCAGATGTAGAACGACGTACAGTACAGTATGAAGAAAGAGGGAGAAGGGACAAGAGGGTCCTGCCAACCTTGCTTTAGTGACAGATCACCCGCAGCTAAGAAACTTATCTTAGCCTAAGGGAGATCTAAGGGGAAAGGCCAGCAATACTTGCCAGCTTCCAGAGCACCAAAGCAAGGAAGGCGTTGCTACTCCCAAGGTAAGAACTTATCCTCCCGCGAGAACAGCAACAGGACTAGTCTGGTAGATCACAAAAGAAGGAATCATATCCACAGAAACCTTCGGTAGTGACCTAAGGGAGCTAAGCTCCCTTGTATGTGTTAGGTCAGCGAGGGGGACTCAGCCCCAAGCCAGACAACACAGACTCAGACTAAAAACTCTGTTGTCCTGTCCTTCTTGAACCATAACTACAGGAACAGGAAGGTACAGTAACACCCTAGTATAGTTTTATCGAAAATAAATTTCGGAAAAAACCACTTAGGGATAAGCCCAAGGCTTAAACAGAGGGAAAGGGATTGCATACCTTCTCCGAAGAAAAGAAAGCAACCGGGGAGTATGATAAAGTATACTAAGGCTCCATAAGCAACTAGCCTAGGCACCAAGAGAATCGATTACCTAATTCACCGAAACTCACTCGTATACTATCTTGGAAATATTCCACACAGTCTAAAATGTATAAAATATAGCCTAAAGCTTCAATAAAATTTTAATTACACTCGGAAAACCATAATCATGCATGAAGTACTAGGACCAAACGACTAGGCTACATGGCCTAGCGTAGGCCAGAATGGCGAATACTTCGCCAAATAATACTAAGTACGAAAGGAAATCCTATGTAATGCTAAATAGCTAAAATTTATTAAAGCAAAACAACCAGGAATGTCGCTCTGACTAACTAACTTATACCTAGCGAGCGACAGCGTCCAAGACGCCTCTGGTAGGCTACGGCTCTTGTATCAAAGATTAATCCTATTAATCACTCAAAATTTTACCAAGAGCCTACATTTATACATAACAGACATTATACTCAACTTATCAGAGGCCGACGAAGACGAAGAAGCCATGAAAAGTCGAATAAATCCAAGATTTGCGAGAAAAACAGGAAAAAACACCGAGTTGTTAAGCTACGCAAAAAGGAATACAGATGGCGCCAGGATTGGCGCCAGGCACGCATACGAATCGGGGGATAGGGAAGCCTTGGGAGCGGCTCCCCTTTTTCTTTCCCGAATTCGTATCTCGCCAATCACCTCCTACGAGACGAAATCTCTGTCCAGGATGTAGATTGCCATGTGACGTGTCTAGAATACGTCCTCTGATATGTCGCGATATCCCTTTCACGAGGGATACTCGCTCCAGGAGTTAGAATTCTGGTACCTTAAGGTAAATTCTCTGGGAATATCGCCGTAGTTGTAATATACCCTAGGAAGCTACCCTATAGGAACTTCCATCAGGACGACATGGCTTGAGCCCAAAAATATATATATATATATATATGTGTGTATATATATATATATATATATACTTATACATATATAAATATATATATAATATATATATATATAATATATATAATATATATACATAAATATATATATATATACATATACATTTAATATATATAATATATAATATATATATGCACATTGTATATATATATATATATATATATATACATATATATACGTATATATACATACATATACATACATATATATGCATATATATAAATATATATATATATACACATATACATACATATATATATATATATATATACAGCATATATAATATATATATATATATATATACAGCATATATAATATATATATATATATATATGTATACATATATAATATATATATATATATACAGCATATATAATATATATATATAATATATATATATATATATATATACATATATATATACATATACATATACATATACATATATATATATATATATGTTTGTATGTATATATATAATATATATGATATATACATATATATACACATATACATATACATATATATATCAATATATATACATATACATATATATACATACATATACATATATATGTATATGTATACATATATACATATATACATATATACTGTATATATATATATATATATATATATATAGGCTATATATGCACATACATACATACACACAATTTTGGAAGGTCTAGGTCAAAGGTCATGGTCACGGTCAAGCAAAATGTCCAATTCACCTAATCAGCTATAAGTTTGGACATGGTTTTCACAGATTCTTCAAACTTGGTTCATATTTGAGTGTATGAAAATCCACACCAATTAATACATATTGAGGTCAAAGGTCAAGGTCAAGGTCGAGCAAAAGATAGAGAAATAAAATGACGCAGTGGAGGTCTGCGCTCTACTGAGTGCCCCTCTGGTTATTATCTTTTACGGACTGGTGACCGTAATATCAGACCTTTACGTCAATATATCCGCTTTTAAAACGGTAAATGCCTGGCAACATTTATTCCAGGATTTTTACATTATTTAACGGCAAAATTCAAACAAACTACGCAAGAGACTCTTAAGAAGTATAAGAACATATGAAAAGGCTGAACTCTTTAAAAAAAAAAAAAAATTAAACAGATTAATTCGTCGCTCTAATGAATTTATAAGGCATTACCCTAAAGGTTCGTCAAGTCGTTTATGAAATATTAAAAAATAAACCAGATTTTCTTAGATTCAACCTTTAAAAATGCATATAAGATTATCCCAAAGGTTCCCCGAGTCAATTATAAATACAATGTCAGGCAAGACGGTTCGTCGTAAGTATGGAATTGTTTTTAGCACAAAAAGCCTCGTTTATCTTTCAAACAGG
>NC_090727.1:68156311-68161311 GCF_036898095.1 Palaemon carinicauda | reverse complement strand
AGGGACATTACTACATCGGTCACCATAGGAAAAAGGTCTTTAAGAATAGAAATATAAAATATACGCTGATAAATAAAATGAAAAAACAAAACTATAAATATACATGTTTTTACAGTTCAGTGAATTATTATATTATTACTATCACACGCAATGAAATATGAAATTGAAGTCGTGTATATTTGTTGGCACATAAATAGTTCTTCAAATGAATAACTCCCAGAATAGTTCTTCAAATGAATAACTCCCAAAATAGTTCTTCAAATGAATAACTCCCAAAATAGTTCTTCAAATGAATAACTCCCAAAATAGTTCTTCAAATGAATAACTCCCAAAATAGTTCTTCAAATGAATAACTCCCAAAATAGTTCTTCAAATGAATAACTCCCAAAATAGTTCTTCAAATGAATAACTCCCAAAATAGTTCTTCAAATGAATAACTCCCAAAATAGTTCTTCAAATGAATAACTCCCAAAATAGTTCTTCAAATGAATAACTCCCAAAATAGTTCTTCAAATGAATAACTCCCAAAATAGTTCTTCAAATGAATAACTCCCAAAATAGTTCTTCAAATGAATAACTCCCAAAATAGTTCTTCAAATGAATAACTCCCAAAATAGTTCTTCAAATGAATAACTCCCAAAATAGTTTTTCAAATGAATAACTCCCAAAATAGTTTTTCAAATGAATAACTCCCAAAATAGTTCTTCAAATGAATGACTCCCAAAATAGTTCTTCAAATGAATGACTCCCAAAATAGTTCTTCAAATGAATAACTCCCAAAATAGTTCTTCAAATGAATGACTCCCAAAATAGTTCTTCAAATGAATAACTCCCAAAATAGTTCTTCAAATGAATAACTCCCAAAATAGTTCTTCAAAGGAATAACTCCCAAAATAGTTCTTCAAATGAATAACTCCCAAAATGGTTCTTCAAATGAATAACTCCCAAAATGGTTCTTCAAATGAATAACTCCCAAAATAGTTCTTCAAATGAATAACTCCCAAAACAGTTCTTCAAATGAATAACTCCCAAAACAGTTCTTCAAATGAATAACTCCCAAAACAGTTCTTCAAATGAATAACTCCCAGAATAGTTCTTCAAATGAATAACTCCCAGAATAGTTCTTCAAATGAATAACTCCCAAAATAGTTCTTCAAATGAATAACTCCCAAAATAGTTCAAATGAATAACTCCCAAAGTAGTTCTTCAAATGAATAACTCCCAAAATAGTTCTTCAAATGAATGACTCCCAAAATAGGTCTTCAAATGAATGACTCCCAAAATAGGTCTTCAAATGAATAGTTCTTCAAATGAATGACTCCCAAAATAGGTCTTCAAATGAATGACTCCCAAAATAGGTCTTCAAATGAATGACTCCCAAAATAGGTCTTCAAATGAATGACTCCCAAAATAGGTCTTCAAATGAATGACTCCCAAAATAGGTCTTCAAATGAATGACTCCCAAAATAGGTCTTCAAATGAATGACTCCCAAAATAGGTCTTCAAATGAATGACTCCCAAAATAGGTCTTCAAATGAATGACTCCCAAAATAGGTCTTCAAATGAATGACTCCCAAAATAGGTCTTCAAATGAATAACTCCCAAAATAGTTCTTCAAATGAATAACTCCCAAAATAGTTCTTCAAATGAATAACTCCCAAAATAGTTCTTGAAATGAATAACTCCCAAAATAGTTCTTGAAATGAATAACTCCCAAAATAGTTCTTCAAATGAATAACTCCCAAAATAGTTCTTCAAATGAATAACTCCCAAAATAGTTCTTCAAATGAATAACTCCCAAAATAGTTCTTCAAATGAATAACTCCCAAAATAGTTCTTCAAATGAATAACTCCCTGAAAGATATGTATTAAATGCACCATTGCTTATTCAAATTGGAAACAAGTGCGTAATGAGAAGTTCTCATAAAGTAAACATCTCCATTAGCAATCATAATGAGATCTCGTTTATGACAATAAGAGGATTTTTTTTCTTTAAATTCCTTTTGAGATTAATAGTCAGTAAATATTTAAAGGTTTTTAAAGGCCGCTCATGGATTTTTGTCTTTGGGATTAATAGTCAGTAAATATCTAAAGGTTTTTAAAGGCCGCTCATGGATTTTTGTCTTTGGGATTAATAGTCAGTAAATATTTGAAGGTTTTTAAAGGCCGCTCATGGATTTTTGTCTTTGGGATTAATAGTCAGTAAATATTTGAAGGTTTTTAAAGGCTGCTCATGGATTTTTGTCTTTGGGATTAATAGTCAGTAAATATTTCAAGGTTTTTAAAGGCCGCTCATGGATTTTTGTCTTTGGGATTAATAGTCAGTAAATATTTGAAGGTTTTTAAAGGCCGCTCATGGATTTTTGTCTTTGGGATTGATAGTCAGTAAATATTTAAAGGTTTTTAAAGGCCGCTCATGGATTTTTGTCCTTGGGATTGATAGTCAATAAACATTTAAAGGTTTTTAAAGGCCGCTCATGGATTTTTGTCTTTGGGATTAATAGTCAGTAAATATTTAAAGCTTTTTAAAGGCCGCTCATGGATTTTTGTCTTTGGGATTAATAGTCAGTAAATATTTGAAGGTTTTTAAAGGCCGCTCATGGATTTTTGTCTTTGGGATTAATAGTCAGTAAATATTTAAAGGTTTTTAAAGGCCGCTCATGGATTTTTGTCTTTGGGATTAATAGTAAATATTTAAAGATTTTTAAAGGCCGCTCATGGAGTTTTGTCTTTGGGATTAATAGTCAATAAATATTTAAAGGTTTTTAAAGGCCGCTCATGGATTTTTGTCTTTGGGATTAATAGTCAGTAAATATCTAAAGGTTTTTAAAGGCCGCTCATGGATTTTTGTCTTTGGGATTAATAGTCAGTAAATATTTAAAGGTTTTTAAAGGCCGCTCATGGATTTTTGTCTTTGGGATTAATAGTCAGTAAATATTTCAAGGTTTTTAAAGGCCGCTCATGGATTTTTGTCCTTGGGATTAATAGTCAGTAAATATCTAAAAGGTTTTTAAAGGCCGCTCATGGATTTTTGTCTTTGGGATTAATAGTCAGTAAAGATTTGAAGGTTTTTAAAGGCCGCTCATGGATTTTTGTCTTTGGGATTAATAGTCAGTAAAGATTTGAAGGTTTTTAAAGGCCGCTCATGGATTTTTGTCTTTGGGATTAATAGTCAGTAAAATATCTAAAGGTTTTTAAAGGCCGCTCATGGATTTTTGTCTTTGGGATTAATAGTCAGTAAATATTTAAAGGTTTTTAAAGGCCGCTCATGGATTTTTGTCCTTCGGATTAATAGTCAGTAAAGATTTGAAGGTTTTTAAAGGCCGCTCATGGATTTTTGTCCTTGGGATTAATAGTCAGTAAATATCTAAAGGTTTTTAAAGGCCGCTCATGGATTTTTGTCCTTGGGATTAATAGTCAGTAAAGATTTAAAGGTTTTTAAAGGTCGCTCATGGATTTTTGTCTTTGGGATTAATAGTCAGTAAAGATTCAAAGGTTTTTAAAGGCCGCTCATGGATTTTTGTCTTTGGGATCAATAGTCAGTAAAGATTCAAAGGTTTTTAAAGGCCGCTCATGGATTTTTGTCTTTGGATCAATAGTCAGTAAAGATTCAAAGGTTTTTAAAGGCCGCTCATGGATTTTTGTCTTTGGGATCAATAGTCAGTAAATATTCGAAGGTTTTTAAAGGCCGCTCATGGATTTTTGTCTTTGGGATTAATAGTCAGTAAAGATTTGAAGGTTTTTAAAGGCCGCTCACGGATTTTTGTCTTTGGGATTAATAGTCAGTAAAGATTTGAAGGTTTTTAAAGGCCGCTCATGGATTTTTGTCTTTGGGATTAATAGTCAGTAAATATCTAAAGGTTTTTAAAGGCCGCTCATGGATTTTTGTCTTTGGGATTAATAGTCAGTAAATATTTAAAGGTTTTTAAAGGCCGCTCATGGATTTTTGTCTTTGGGATTAATAGTCAGTAAATATTTAAAGGTTTTTAAAGGCCGCTCATGGATTTTTGTCTTTGGGATGAATAGTCAGTAAATATTTGAAGGTTTTTAAAGGCCGCTCATGGATTTTTGTCTTTGGGATGAATAGTCAGTAAATATTTGAAGGTTTTTAAAGGCCGCTCATGGATTTTTGTCTTTGGGATGAATAGTCAGTAAATATTTGAAGGTTTTTAAAGGGCCGCTCATGGATTTTTGTCTTTGGGATGAATAGTCAGTAAATATTTGAAGGTTTTTAAAGGCCGCTCATGGATTTTTGTCTTTGGGATGAATAGTCAGTAACTATTTGAAGGTTTTTAAAGGCCGCTCATGGATTTTTGTCCTTGGGATTAATAGTCAGTAAAGATTTGAAGGTTTTTAAAGGCCGCTCATGGATTTTTGTCTTTGGGATTAATAGTCAATAAAGATTTGAAGGTTTTTAAAGGCCGCTCATGGATTTTTGTCTTTGGGATTAATAGTCAGTAAAGATTTGAAGGTTTTTAAAGGCCGCTCATGGATTTTTGTCCTTGGGATTAATAGTCAGTAAAGATTTGAAGGTTTTTAAAGGCCGCTCATGGATTTTTGTCCTTGGGATTAATAGTCAGTAAAGATTTGAAGGTTTTTAAAGGCCGCTCATGGATTTTTGTCCTTGGGATTAATAGTCAGTAAAGATTTGAAGGTTTTTAAAGGCCGCTCATGGATTTTTGTCCTTGGGATTAATAGTCAGTAAAGATTTGAAGGTTTTTAAAGGCCGCTCATGGATTTTTGTCCTTGGGATTAATAGTCAGTAAAGATTTGAAGGTTTTTAAAGGCCGCTCATGGATTTTTGTCCTTGGGATTAATAGTCAGTAAAGATTTGAAGGTTTTTAAAGGCCGCTCATGGATTTTTGTCCTTGGGATTAATAGTCAGTAAAGATTTGAAGGTTTTTAAAGGCCGCTCATGGATTTTTGTCCTTGGGATTAATAGTCAGTAAAGATTTGAAGGTTTTTAAAGGCCGCTCATGGATTTTTGTCCTTGGGATTGA
>NC_090727.1:68101311-68146311 GCF_036898095.1 Palaemon carinicauda | reverse complement strand
GTTTTAGAGACCAATAGGGGAACATGAATACCTAAAATTTATTCTTTTTAGGGGAAAAAAAATCCCTCTTGAAATTCGATTAGGTGTACAATACATTACGAAGGTTTAAGCCCTGTCCACACGATCGTGCATGCCAGACGGGCAAACAGTGATACCCGACCACAATAGTTAGTAAGAATGAAGGTTAGTGACGTCAGAAGCGGGAAAAATACAGACAGGGATCTGGCATCATACAGTGTTGCCAGATCCCTGCCTTTAGTTTTCCCGCTTCTGACGTCATCAATCCTTATTTTCACTAACTATTGTGGCCTGGTATCACTGTTTGCCCGTCGGGCATGCTCGATCGAGTGGACAGGGCTCAAGAGTTCTCTTTCTTGAGGGTACACTCGGGCACACTATTCTATCTTATATCTCTTCCTCTTGTTATTTTAAAGTTTTTATAGTTTATATATAAATAATTTTTTTTCATTTGTTACTGTTCTTGAAATATTTTATTTTGTTTTATCAATCACTGTTCTTGTAGTTTATTTATTTCCCTATTTCCTTTCCTCACTGGGTAACTTTTTCTGTTGGAGCCCATGTGCTTATAGCATCCTGCTTTTCCAACTAGGGTTTTAGCTTAGTAAATAATAATAATAATAATAATAATAATAATAATAATAATAATACACCATCATGTGAAATAGCTATACATTGCAAATGTTTCAATGCATAGATATAGCAAGCGAAAAATAAAACTTTTATCTTTAAAGTGGGAAAAATAAAGTATTTTGGGTTGATGATCACAAATTTAGGTGCGGAATTGAAATATATTGATATATTTTTGTTATCTATTAACATTGCAAGCCGAAATCTTATTATATATATATATATATATATATATATATATATATATATATATATATATATATATATATATATATATATATATATATATATAGATAAACTGCCAAATACCAAAAGGTCCTCCTCAAAGAATTTTCTCTGTTAAATGGTGACCAATAGTAAACTCTTATTTTTTCTTATTTTTTAGGAAAGGAAAACACAAAAGTTATTTTATTTTCAGGATTCTAGCACTTTGTCAATTTTTCTTTTCTGTTAAATGGGGACCATTAGTAAACTATAGTTTATTTTCATTTAATTTTTTTTTTTGTTTGAAAAGGAAAACAGAGAAGAAATTTTGTTTTCAACATTGCAGCACTTTGTCAAACATTACATTTCACAAGAGTAGGTTTTGGTATTTTAATAACCATTATAACTACGATGTACCCAACGTACTGCATCTTGATTCAGGCTGAAATGTCAAACATTCCCCAACATAACTATGCTAAGTAGGGTAAATGATTCTGGATTCCCCCAGAGTACCATCGCCACAAAAACTCTTGTTCTTAATCGCATTATACAATTTGCTGCTTCATTTGCATCATGATCATTTGACCTGGTTTGTTAAAATTTCTGTTTGTGCAAATAGGATTAAGAACAGTCTTGCCTTGAATATCTGTTTGTGCAATTAGGATGAAGAACAGTCTTGCCTTGAATATCTGTTTGTGCAATTAGGATTAAGGACAGTCTTGCCTTGAATATCTGGTGCAATTAGGATTAAGAACAGTCTTGCCTGGAATATCTGTTTGTGCAATTAGGATTAAGAACAGTCTTGCCTTGAATATCTGTTTGCGCAATTAGGATTAAGAACAGTCTTGCCTTGAATATCTGTTTGTGCAATTAGGTTCAAGAACAGTCTTGCCTTGAATATCTGTTTGTGCAATTAGGATTAAGAAGTCTTGCCTTGAATATCTGTTTGTGCAATTAGGTGTAAGAACAGTCTTGCCTTGAATATCTGTTGTCGCCTTTTTGATCAATATCCTTTATACTTCCGCCATTTTAGTTGGAAGGAGGTTATGAACAGTCTTGCCTTGAATATCTGTTGTCGCCTTTTTTATCAATTTCCTTTTTACTTCCGCCATTTCAGTTGGAAGGAGGTTATGTTTTACTCCCAGATTGTGTGGTTGTTTGTGAATAGCTTCCTGGTCACAATTTTAATCAAAGAGTATTGAAACTTGCAGGGATTAACTTATGTAAAAAGCTGGAAATGGTTAAATTTTGGAAAGTCAAAAGGTCAAGGTCAAGCAAAATGTCCAATTCACGTAATCAGCCATAAGTTTGGACATATTGTCACAGAGACTTCATCGGTTCATAATTGAGTGTATAGAAATCCACTCCAATTAATAAAGGTTAGGGTCAAAGGTCAAGGCGAAGATCGAGCTAAAGGTTAGGAAATAAGCTGCTGCGGTGGTGGTCTGCGCTCTACAGAGTGCCCTTCTATAGATAGCTCTCTATTTCTTATCCATATTATTTATCCATATTATGACTTTTGCTACGCTGTCTTTCGTATTTCCTTTCCTCACTGGATTATTTTCCCTGTTGGAGCACTCGGCCGTATAACATCCTTTTTTTCTAACTAGGGTTGTAGCTTAGCTGGTAAAAACAACAACAACAATATGCTTTATTCGTATACGAGAGAGGAGGTAGTGTAAAGATGAATATAACAACATTATCTATTTAAAGAGTAGTAGAAAGGGCATTAATGGATTATGTGTTGATAACTAAAAGAATGTTTGGAAGATTGAAAGACGTGCACGTGTTTAGGGGTAAGGCTAACGGTATGTCTGATTATTTTTTGGTGGAAGGAAAATTAGTTGTAGCAAAAGAGTGGGGGAATAGAGTAGGTGGATGTAAAAGGGAGCTAGTGAGGGTTGAAGAGCTAATAAAACCGGGGGTAAAAAGTAAATATCAGGAAAGGTTGAAAATGACATATGACGAAGTGAAAGTAAGAGAAACCGGCAATTTAGAGGAGGAGTGGAAGTTAGTAAAAGAAATTTTGTTGGGATTGCAAGTGATGTGTGTGGCAAGAAGGTTGTTGGAGGCAGCATGAGGAAGGGCAGTGAATGGTGGAATGAAGGAGTGAAGGTAAAAGTGGAAGAGAAAAAGAGGGCTTTTGAAGAATAGCTGCTGAGTAATAGTATAGAGAAGTATGAAAAATATAGAGAGAAAAATGTGGAAGTAAAGCAAAAGGTACGTGAGGCAAAGACGGCAGCTGACCTGAGGTGGGGTCAGGGATTGGGTCATTCATATGAAGAGAATGAGAAGTAGTTTTGGAAAGAAGTGAAGAGAGTAAGGAAGGCTGGCTCAAGAATTGAAGAGACAGTGAATGATGGAAATGGAAGGTTGTTAAAAGGAGAGGAAGCAAGGAAAAGATGGGCGGAATATTTTGAAAGTTTACTGAATGTTGAGGATAATAGGGAGGCAGATATAATTGCTGTTGCAGGTGTTGAGGTGCCAGTGATGGTAGATGAGAATGAGAGAGAGATTACAATAGATGAAGTGAGGAGAGCACTAGATGAAACGAGAGTAGGAAAAGCGTCTGGTATGGATGGTGTGAGAGCTGAGATGTTGAAGGAAGGGGGTGTGACTGTACTTGAATGATTGGTAAGATTGTTTAATATGTGTTTTGTGTTGTCAAGGGTACCAGTAGATTGGGTTTGTGCATGTATTGTACCACTATATAAGGGTAAGGGAGATGTGCATGAGTGTTGTAATTCAAGAGGTACTAGTTTGTTAAGCGTAATTGGAAAAGTGTATGGTAGAGTAATGATTAATAGGATCAAGGATAAAACAGAGAATGCAATCTTAGAAGTACAGGGTGGTTTTAGAAGAGGTAGGGGTTGTATGAATCAGATTTTTACAGTAAGGCAGATATGCGAGAAATATTTAGCAAAAGGTAAGGAGGTGTATGTTGCGTTTATGGATCTGGAGAAAGCGTATGATAGAGTTGATAGGGAAGCAATGTGGAATGTGATGAGGTTATATGGAGTTGGTGGAAAGTTGTTGCAAGCAGTAGTGGAAGGTTGTTGCAAGCAGTGAAAAGTTTCTACAAAGGTAGTAAAGCATGTGTTAGGATAGGAAATGAAGTGAGTGATTGGTTTCCGGTGAGAGTGGGGCTGAGACAGGGATGTGTGATGTCGCCGTGGTTGTTTAACTTGTATGTTGATGGAGTGGTGAGAGGTGAATGTTCGAGTGCTTGGACAAGGATTAAAACTGGTAGACGAGAATGACCATGAATGGGAGGTAAATCAGTTGTTGTTTGCGGATGATACTGTACTGGTTGCAGACACAGAAGAGAAGCTTGGCCGATTAGTGACAGAATTTGGAAGTGTGTGTGAGAGAAGGAAGTTGAGAGTTAATGTGGGTAAGAGTAAGGTTATGAGATGTACGAGAAGGGAAGGTGCTGCAAGGTTGAATGTCATGTTGAATGGAGAGTTACTTGAGGAGGTGGATCAGTTTAAGTATTTGAGGTCTGTTGTTGCAGCAAATGGTGGAGTGGAAGCAGATGTACGTCAGAGAGTGAATGAAGGTTGCAAAGTGTTGGGGGCTGTTAAGGGAGTAGTAAAAAATAGAGGGTTGGGCATGAATGTAAAGAGAGTTCTATATGAGAAAGGGATTGTACCAAATGTGATGTATGGATCGGAGTTGTGGGGAATGAAAGTGATGGAGAGACAGAAATTGAATGTGTTTGAGATGAAGTGTCTAAGGAGTATGGCTGGTGTATCTCGAGTAGATAGGGTTAGGAACGAAGTGGTGAGAGTGAGAACGGGTGTAAGAAATGAGTTAGCAGCTAGAGTGGATATGAATGTGTTGAGGTGGTTTGGCCATGTTGAGAGAATGGAAAATGGCTGTCTGCTAAAGATGGTGATGAATGCAAGAGTTGATGGGAGAAGTACAAGAGGAAGGCCAAGGTTTGGGTGGATGGATGGAGTGAAGGAAGCTCTGGGAGATAGGAGGATAGATATGAGAGAGGCAAAAGAGCGTGCTAGAAATAGGAATGAATGGCGAGCGATTGTGACGCAGTTCCGGTAGGCCCTGCTGCTTCCTCCGGTGCCTTAAATGACCGCAGAGGTAGCAGCAGTAGGGGATTCAGCATTATGAAGCTTCATCTGTGGTGGATAAATGGGGAGGGTGGGCTGTGGCACCCTAGCAGTACCAGCTGAACTCGGTTGAGTCCCTTGTTAGGCTGGGAGGAACGTAGAGAGTAGAGGTCCCCTTTTTTGTTTTTGTTTCATTTGTTGATGTCGGCTGCCCCCCAAAATTGGGGGAAGTGCCTTGGTATATGTGTATGTATGTATTTAAAATGGTCTAAATATCTAGAGAATTATATAGACGCAGAAGGAAAATTAAATCATGTTTTGGAATATAAAGTTGTTCTGTGGATTTATTAATCGGCTCACTTAGATAATACATTTTTTTCCGAGAATTACATTATCATATTTAGATTGGGAAAAAATAACTTTACCTTTACGGGGACCATCATATCCTGCTTTATCAAATGATGAAGACTGTTTTAAGAGTAAGAAATACAATTGAAATTGTTGTTTAGCCTAAAAAAGACGCTTTAAAACCATTCAGTGAACTCTTTAAGAGTCTGGAATTTGAAGTTATATTCGTACGCCTGAAACCTTCGAAGCTATACAATTCTTCTTCTTCTTCTTCTTTCCCACCATTATCCCTACATTGGGGGTCGGTAGCCTGATGCGCCCTCTCCAATTCCTTCGATCAAAGTCATCCTCTTCCACCAAAGCTCTTTTCTCCATATCATCCTTCACCTTATCTCGCCATCTAATCCTCTGCCTCCCTCTTCTTTCCCACTATTATCCCTACATTAAAGGGTCGGTTGCCTGATGCACCCTCTCCAATGCCTTCGATGAAAGGCATCCTCTTCCTCTAAACCTTCTCTCTCCATATCATCCTTCACCTGATCTCGCCATCTAATTCTCTGCCTCCCTCTTCTTTCCCACCATTATCCCTACATTAAAGGGTCGGTTGCCTGATGAGCCCTCTCCAATACCTTCGATCAAAGGCATCCTCTTCCTCCAAACCTCCTATCTCCATATCATCCTTCACCTGATCTCGCCATCTAATTCTCAGCCTCCCTCTTGATCTTCTCCCCCTAACAGGTTCCTCCCAAGCCCTCCTCACTTCCTCCCCACCATCCATCCAACTATTAATATTCTATAAAAGTGGTTTTTATTAATATAGTATTGATTCTCATTACTTAATACATGCGATGAGTGTTCTGATATAATAGTAATCAAATCTTATGATAATGTATGCAATAAGTTGTCTTATTCATAGGATAGTTGTTCTCATTACCTTGATAAATGCGATAATTTGCGAGGTTGCAATTGTAGAAAATATCAGGCTGCGTGAGAGGGATGTTTCCAATAGGCTGCCACAACTAACATACATAGATGATGATGTAACACTTCAGATGTCAAAATCCTCCCCAGAAAACGACACTTTCTCTCTTAAGTTATCTGGTATTGCATTGTTTCATTTCAAAATTAGAGGGGCACTCAGTAGAGCGCAGGCCTCCGTCGTGGCAGCTTATTTCTCGACATTTTGCCCGACCTTGATCTGTGATCTTTGATTTTAGCCTGTATTAATTGGCCTGGATTTTCATACACTCAAATATGAACAAAGTTTGAAGTCTCTTGTGACAATGATGTTCAAACTTATGGCTGATTACGTGAATTGGACATTTTGCTTGACCGTGACCTTGACCTTTAGCTTTTTACACAAGTTAATCCCTGCAAGTTTCATTACTCTACGATTAAAATTGTGGCCAAGAAGCTGTTCACAAACAAACGCACACACAGGGAATAAATCATAACCTTCCAATATCGTTGGCGGAGTTAAAAATTGGCTTATTTGTTCATTTTCGTATAGACAAATAATAGTGACCACTACTCTAGAGAGCTTCCAATAACACTTATAGTAGGACAAAAATTATCTCGATACTGATTAGGAAAATAAAAACACAGTTTTCAATAATATGGATCTTTATATCTGGATTAATATTTTTCCGTCTGTTCACAAACAGACACAAACACAAACAGGGGCTAATACATAACCGCCTTCCAACTTCGTTTGCGGAGGTAAAAATGGGCCTTTTACTCATTTTCGTTTAGACAAATAATAGTTACCACTACTCTGTAGAACTTCCAATAACCTATAGTGGGACAAAAAAATATCTCGATACTGACTAGGAGAATATAAAGAGTTTTCAATAATGTGGATCTTTATATTTGGATTAATATATTTCCGTTTGTAGATCATTGAGTTACAGATTGTATCCCACTTCAGTAATTTGTGTATTTTAAAGATTTTTCAGTCTGTAGGTCATTGATTTAGAGACTGCATCACACTCCAGTTAATTTGTGTATTTGATAAATATTTCTCCGTCTGTAGATCATTGATTTGGAGATTGTATCCCACTCCAGTAGTTTGTGTATTTTAAAGATTTTTCAGTCTGTAGGTCATTGATTTAGAGACTGCATCACATTCAAGTTAATTTGTGTATTTGATAAAGATTTTTCAGTCTGTAGGTCGTTTAATTTAGAGACTGCATCACATTTCAGTTAATTTGTGTATTTGATAAATATTCTTCCGTCTGTAGATCATTGAGTCTGCATCCCACTTCAGTAATTTGCGTATATCTTTGCCAATAACTCGATCATTAAATTGAATCAATGTTGAACTCAGGCCAAGTGTCATAGTTTTAGTTTTCTCGTTCCGTTAATAAACACTCGACTGCAATCCCTGTAAAGAATAAAAACCAAGAATTAATTCCTCAGTATAAATACATGTTTGTTGATAAAGCAGTATACAACCTTATACGACGTGACAACTTAATCAGTAAATTGTTATTTTCAGTATCTGTTATAGAATTCAGTATAATATTCAACGCAGAACTGCTAGTGTTAAAAGACTATTTTTCATTCCTTTTTATGAGAGAGAGAGAGAGAGAGAGAGAGAGAGAGAGAGAGAGAGAGAGAGAGAGAGAGAGAGAGAGAGAGAGAGCGAGCATCTGTTATAGAATTCAGTTTAGAAAATCAACGAGAGAGAGAGAGAGAGAGAGAGAGAGAGAGAGAGAGAGAGAGAGAGAGAGAGAGAGAGAGAGAGAGAGAGCAGAATAATCGAAATCATTAACACCCCACTTACATGTCAACTATGTTTCATGTACTGGTAGAGCGATTTTTAGGGAGAATTTTATGAACAATTATAAATATATTTACAGAGAATTATCAATCATATTTAATATTTCATCGTTACGTATTCGAGCAATTTTATCTATATTTGTTCGTGTATCTTAAGATAAAGTTGTTCTTTGAATTGGGTAGCTTTGGATAAAGTAAGAATAAAGCTCGATTTGATAGTAATTCGTATAAATAGATTTTTCTTTGGTAATGACTGTGTGTTTCACGTCTGTTGTGACATGAAAGCGTTTACTTTATGATTAATCTCAGGAGGGTGAAAAAGATGCTGGAATCAATTACACAGATGGATATGGAATTTATAGGTAAATTGAAAATGCATTATTTTAAGTCTTTTGAGGAATAGGTTCAGGCAGTAATGTTTGTAACTCCATAATAGTTATATATTTTTGTATAACATTCTATCGTTATTATTATTGTTATTATTATTGTTATTATTATTGTTATTATTATTAATATTATTGTTGTTGTTGTACTATTGTCACTGTTCTTGTTGTTGTTGTTGTTGTTGTTGTACTATTGTCACTGTTCTTGTTGTTGTTGTTGTTGTTGTACTATTGTTACTGTTCTTGTTGTTGTTGTTGTACTATTGTCACTGTTCTTGTTGTTGTTGTTGTACTATTGTCACTGTTCTTGTTGTTGTTGTTGTACTATTGTCACTGTTCTTGTTGTTGTTGTTGTACTATTGTCACTGTTCTTGTTGTTGTTGTTGTACTATTGTCACTGTTCTTGTTGTTGTTGTTGTACTATTGTCACTGTTCTTGTTGTTGTTGTTGTACTATTGTCACTGTTCTTCTTGTTGTTGTTGTACCAGAAACGATGGTTGATAAAAAAAAGGTCTTATCAAAACAGCAATGCTAACCTCCTTCTATAATGCTGTTATCATTATTCAATAGGATATGAAAAAGTCTTCAGACACTACCAAAACAGCGATGTTAATCTGTATTATAATGCTCTTATTAAAAATTTTGTTAACAGTTCACAAACCATTATTCTAAGACGCTGTCTAAACTGCTTCACTCATCGCCATTTGAAAATACGTTGTTTAGAGTTCGCCTTTAATAGTGAGAAGCTCATGTATTGATAATTTAGCTATGCTTATCATATATTTAGTCATCCACAGGATAATATACCGTTTAAATATTAATTCTTGCCGCAGATACCGATACAAAATGTATATTTTGTTAGAGTTCTCTTGCTTGAGGTTACACTCGGACACGCAATTCTATCTTGTTTCTCCTCCTCTTTTTACGAAGTTTTTTTTTATGTTATATATGAAAAAATCTAATCTGATGTTGTTAATGGCCTTCAAGATTTTATTTTGATTGTTATTACTCCTCGTCGTTGTTTCCTTTCCTCACTGGGCTATTTTTCCCCAGTTGGAAACCTACGAGCTTCTAGCATTATGCTTTTTCAAAGAGGGTTGTGGCCTAGCTAGTGATAATGATAAAAAGTTAACAAAACAACCACAACCACAATAACAATAATAATAATAATAATAAATAATAATAATAATGATAAATAATAATAATAATAATACCACTGACACTAATGCTGTTTTTTCGTGGTGGTCGATATAAAATTAATTTCCTTTATCTATATTTTATGGGTCATTTTTTCTGTTTACTCATTCTGTAATTTGATGATAGTACAGTATAATAAAACCTATAAAATTCTATCTTTTAAAGAAGGGAAACAGGTGGAAAATTACATGAATTTTCAGTTGTTATATTCGAATCTTCCTCATCTTAGTTTTCCAAGTTGTAAATCCATAAGGATTTATTAGTTTAGTGGTTATGCACTGCGTTTCTAAGACTTTTATAGTTTCCGTAATGAAATATTGTAACATTTTACGTCAAATAATGTTTTTAGAAAAATGGTTCTTTAGCTTGTAAACATGATATATATATATATATCTCTGTCTCTCTCTCTCTCTCTCTCTCTCTCTCTCTCTCTCTCTCTCTCTCTCTCTCTCTCTCTGTGCTGATTAAAAAGAAAAAAATAATGGTGAATTATTGATTTTTTTTTTTATTTAAAGGAAGTATTTATATGCACCTTAGTTAAATTTAGATGTGGTATATTGTATAATTCAGAATTATATTATTTTATTTGTTTAATTTTAATCATACATTTTAAGTGCACACTTAAATGAATTTCTTGTGCGCATGAAATACATGCATATTCCTTTGTATTTTTCAAGGGCGCATAAAAATACATGCATATCAATGTATTCTATTTTACATGCGTGCATGAAAAAAATACATATGAAATGCATGTATTTTTCATGTGCGAATGAAAATACATGCATATTCATATTATTTTCATGCGATGAAAATTACATACATACTATGTATTTTTCATGCGCGCATGAAAAATGCATGCATATGAATATATATTTTTCATGCGCACATGAAAAATGCATGCTTATTCATATGTATTTTTCATACGCGCATGAAAAATACATGCATATTCATATATATTTTTCATGCGCGCATGAAAAATGCATGCTTATTCATATGTATTTTTCATACGCGCATGAAAAATACATGCATATTCATAAATATTTTTCATGCGCGCATGAAAAATACATGCTTATTAGTATATATTTTTCATGCGCACATGAAAAATACATGCTTATTCATATATATTTTTCATGCGCGCATGAAAAATACATGCATATTCATGTGTTTTTCATGTGCACATAAAAAACACAAGAATATGCATATTTTTCATGCGCGCATGAAAAACATGCATATTCATATGTATTTTCCATGCGCGCATGAAAAATACATGCAAATTCATAAGTATTTTTCATGAACACATGAAAAATACATGCAAATTCATAAGAATTTTTCATGCGCACATGAAAAATACATGAATATGCATGTATTTTTCATGTGCGCATGAAAAATATATATTATCTATGTATTTTTCATGCACGCATGAAAAATACATGCAAATTCATAAGTATTTTTCATGAGCACATGAAAAATACATGCAAATTCATAAGAATTTTTCATGCGCACTTGAGAAATACATGCAAATTCATAAGTATTTTTCATGCGCACATGAAAAATACATGCAAATTCATAAGTATTTTTCAAGTGCGCATGAAAAATACTTATGAATTTGCATGTATTTTTCAAGTGCGCATGAAAAATTCTTATGAATTTGCATGTATTTTTCATTCGCGCATGAAAAATACATGCTTATTAATATATATTTTTCATGCGCACATGAAAAATACATGCTTATTCATATTTTTTATGCGCGCATGAAAAATACATGCATATTCATGTATTTCTCATGTGCGCATGAAAAATACATGCATATTCATATGTATTTTTCATGTGCGCATGAAAAATACATGCATATTCATATGTATTTTTCATGTGCGCATGAAAAATACATGCATATTCATATGTATTTTTCATATGTGCATCAAAAATATATAGAATATGCATGTATTTTTCATGTGCGCATGAAAAATACTTATGAATTTGCATGTATTTTTCATGTGCTCATGAAAAATACTTATGAATTTGCATGTATTTTTCATGTGCGCATGAAAAATACTTATGAATTTGCATGTATTTTTCATGTGCGCATGAAAAATACTTATGAATTTGCATGTATTTTTCATGTGCGCATGAAAAATACTTATGAATTTGCATGTATTTTTCATGTGCGCATGAAAAATACTTATGAATTTGCATGTATTTTTCATGTGCGCATGAAAAATACTTATGAATTTGCATGTATTTTTCATGTGCGCATGAAAAATACTTATGAATTTGCATGTATTTTTCATGTGCGCATGAAAAATACTTATGAATTTGCATGTATTTTTCATGTGCGCATGAAAAATACTTATGAATTTGCATGTATTTTTCATGTGCGCATGAAAAATACTTATTTGCATGTATTTTTCATGTGCGCATGAAAAATACTTATGAATTTGCATGTATTTTTCATGTGCGCATGAAAAATACTTATGAATTTGCATGTATTTTTCATGTGCGCATGAAAAATACTTATGAATTTGCATGTATTTTTCATGTGCGCATGAAAAATACTTATGAATTTGCATGTATTTTTCAAGTGCGCATGAAAAATTCTTATGAATTTGCATGTATTTTTCATGCGCGCATGAAAAATACATGCTTATTAATATATATTTTTCATGCGCACATGAAAAATACATGCTTATTCATATTTTTTATGCGCGCATGAAAAATACATGAATATTCATGTATTTTTCATGTGCGCATCAAAAATATATGAATATTCATGTATTTTTCATGTGCGCATCAAAAATATATGAATATGCATGTTATTTTCCATGCGTGCATGAAAAATACATGAATATGCATGTATTTTTCATGCCTGCATGAAAAATACATGCAAATTCATAAGTATTTTTCATGCGCACATGAAAAATACATGCAAATTAATGAGTATTTTTCATGCGCACATGAAAAATACATGCAAATTCATGAGTATTTTTCATGCGCACTTGAAAAATACATGCAAATTCATGAGTATTTTTCATGCGCACTTGAAAAATACATGCAAATTCATAAGTATTTTTCATGCGCACATGAAAAAAACATGCAAATTCATAAGTATTTTTCATGCGCACTTGAAAAAAAACATGCAAATTCATAAGTATTTTTCATGCGCACATGAAAAATACATGCAAATTCATAAGTATTTTTCATGCGCACTTGAAAAAAACATGCAAATTCATAAGTATTTTTCATGCGCACTTGAAAAAAACATGCAAATTCATAAGTATTTTTCATGCGCACTTGAAAAATACATGCAAATTCATAAGTATTTTTCATGCGCACTTGAATCATACATGCAAATTCATAAGTATTTTTCATGCGCACTTGAAAAATACATGCAAATTCATAAGTATTTTTCATGTGCACATGAAAAATACATGCAAATTCATAAGTATTTTTCATGCACACATGAAAAATACATGCAAATTCTATATATTTTTGATGCACATATGAAAAATACATATGAATATGCATGTATTTTTCATGCGCACATGAAAAATACATATGAATATGCATGTATTTTTCATGCGCACATGAAAAATACATATGAATATGCATGTATTTTTCATGCGCACATGAAAAATACATATGAATATGCATGTATTTTTCATGCGCACATGAAAAATAGTTATGAATATGCATGTATTTTTCATGCGCACATGAAAAATACATATATGCATGTATTTTTCATGCGCACATGAAAAATACATATGAATATGCATGTATTTTTCATGCGCACATGAAAAATACATATGAATATGCATGTATTTTTCATGCGCGCATGGAAAAGACGAATTATATTTCATGCGCGCATGGAAAATACATATGAATATGCATGTATTTTTCATGCGCGCATGAAAAATATGCATATTCATGTGTTTTTTATGCGCACATGAAAAATACATATGAATATGCATGTGTTTTTCATGTGCGCATCAAAAATATATATGAATATGCATGTTATTTTCCATGCGTGCATGAAAAATATTTATGAATTTGCATGTATTTTTCATGTGCGCATGAAAAATACTTATGAATTTGCATGTATTTTTCATGTGCGCATGAAAAATACTTATGAATTTGCATGTATTTTTCATGTGCGCATGAAAAATACTTATGAATTTGCATGTATTTTTCATGTGCGCATGAAAAACTTATGAATTTGCATGTATTTTTCATGTGCGCATGAAAAATACTTATGAATTTGCATGTATTTTTCAAGTGCGCATGAAAAACTTATGAATTTGCATGTATTTTTTGCACGCATGAAAAATGCATATGAATATGCTTCTATTTTTCATGTGCACTTGACAAATTCATGCATATTAATGTATTTTCCATGCATGCATGAAAAATTCATATGAATATGCATGTATTTCTGATGCGCGCATGAAAATACTTACATATGTATTTTTCATCCCTGCATGAAAAATAAAATTCATGGATATGCATGTATTTCATGCACACAAGAAATTTATCTAAGTGTGCACTTATTAAATTCAACAAATAAATTCATAATTCTTAATTATACAATATACCACATCTAAATTTACCTAAGGAAAATACTTTTCATGTAACTACTTCCTTTAAATGAAAAAAATTTCAATCATTCAGAGAGAGAGAGAGAGAGAGAGAGAGAGAAACTATGTTTACAAGCTAAAGAACCATTTTTGTAAAACATTATTTAACGTAATGTATTACAATATTTCATTACAGAAACTATAAAAGTCTTAGAAACTCAGTGCATAACCACTAAACTAATAAATCCTTATGGGTTTACAACTTGGAAAAAACGAAGATGAGGAAGATTCGAACATAACTGAAATTTCATGTAATTTTCCACCTGTTTCCCTTCTTTAAAAGATAGAATTTTATAGGTTTTATTATACTGTACTCTCATCGAATTACAGAATGAATAAACAACAAAATGACCCATCAAATATAGATAAAGGAACTTATTTTTATATCGACCACCAGAAAAAAACAGCATTACTGTCAGTGGTATTATTATTATTATTTTTAGCTGTTATTATTATTTTTTTATTAAAATTATCATCATCACTATCTAGGCCACAACCCTCGTTGAAAAAGCATGATACTAAGAAGACCGAAGGTTCCAACTGGGGAAAAATAGCCCAGTGAGGAAAGGAAACAACGACGAGAAGTAATAACAATCAAAATAAAATCTTGAAGGCCATTAACAACATCAGAATAGGTTTTCCTATATAACTCAAGAAAACTTCGTAAAAAAGAGAAACAAGATAGAATTGCGTGTCCGAGTGTACCCTCAAGCAAGAGAACTCTGATAAAATATACATTTTGTATCGGTATCTACGACAAGAATTAATATTTACGTTAATATATCTTGTGGATGACTAAATATATGATAAGCATAGCTAAATTATCACTACATGAGCTTCTCACTGTTAAAGGTGAACTTTAACAAATGTATTTCCAGATGGGGATGTCAGGAAAGGAGGAGAGGGAAGAGTATGAGGTGGTGAGTAGCAGGAGGAGGAGTAGCAGGAGGAGGAGGAGTAGGAGGAGGGGTAGCAGCAGTAGGAGGAAGAGGAGTAACTGTAGGAGGAGGAGGTCAAGGGATAAAAGTTAAATTAATCCAGATGTGTGAACAGTGAAGCACATTTCTTAAGCATCAACTCTGTCTATCTCTGTCAGGAAAAGAGGAGAGGGAGGAGTAGGAGGTGGTGAGGAGCTGGAGGAGGAGTAGGAGGAGGGGTAGCAGCAGTAGGAGGAAGAAGAGTAACTGTAAGAAGAGGAGGACAAGGAATAAAAGTTAAATGAATCCAGATGTGTGAACAGTGAAGCACATTTCCTAAGCAACAACTCTGTCTATCTCTGTCAGGAAAGGAGGAATGGGAAGAGTAGGAGGTGGTGAGTAGGAGGAGTTGGAGGAGGGGTAGCAGCAGTAGGAGGAAGAGGAGTAACTGTAGGAAGAGGAGGACTAGGAATGAAAGTTAAATGAATTCAGATGTGTGAACAGTGAAGCACATTTTCTAAGCAATTCTCTCTGTCTCTGTCAGGAAAGAAGGAGAAGGAGGAGTAGGAGGTGGTGAGTAGCAGCAGGAGTATTAGGAGGAGGGGTAGCAGCAGTAGGAGGAAGAGGAGTAACTGTAGGAGGAGGAGGACTAGGAATAAAAGTTAAATGAATCTAGATGTGTGAACAGTGAAGCACATTTCTTAAGCAACAACTCTGTCTGTGTCTGTCAGGAAAGAAGGAGAGGGAGGTAGTGAGTAGCAGGAGGAGTATTATGAGGAGGAGTAGCAGCAGTAGGAGTAATAGGAGTAACTGTTGGAGGAGGAGGACGAGGAATACAAGTTAAATGAATCCAGATGCATGAACAGTGAAGGACATTTCCTAAGCAACAACTCTGTCTGTGTCTGTCAGGAAAGAAGGAGAGGGAGGAGTAGGAGGTAGTGAGTAGCAGGAAGAGTATTATGAGGAGGAGTAGCAGCAGTAGGAGGAAGAGGAGTAACTGTAGGAGGAGGAGGACAAGGAATAAAAGTTAAATGAATACAGATGTATGAACAGTGAAGCACATTTCCTAAGCAATAACTCTGTCGTCTCTGTCAGGAGAGGAGGAGAGGGAAGAGTAGGAGGTGGTGAGTAGCAGAAGGAGGAGTAGGAGGAGGGGGAGTAGCAGTAGGAAGAAGAGGAGTAACTATAGGAGGAGGAGGACAAGGAATAAAAGTTAAATGAATCCAGATTTATGAACAGTGAAGCACATTTCCTAAGCAATAACTCTGTCGTCTCTGTCAGGAGAGGAGGAGAGGGAAGAGTAGGAGGTGGTGAGTAGCAGAAGGAGGAGTAGGAGGAGGGGGAGTAGCAGTAGGAAGAAGAGGAGTAACTATAGGAGGAGGAGGACAAGGAATAAAAGTTAAATGAATCCAGATTTATGAACAGTGAAGCACATTTCCTAAGCAATAACTCTGTCGTCTCTGTCAGGAGAGGAGGAGAGGGAAGAGTAGGAGGTGGTGAGTAGCAGAAGGAGGAGTAGGAGGAGGGGTAGTAGCAGTAGGAAGAAGAGGAGTAACTATAGGAGGAGGAGGACAAGGAATAAAAGTGAAATGAATCCAGATTTATGAACAGTGAAGCACATTTCCTAAGCAATAACTCTGTCGTCTCTGTCAGGAGAGGAGGAGAGGGAAGAGTAGGAGGTGGTGAGTAGCAGAAGGAGGAGTAGGAGGAGGGGTAGTAGCAGTAGGAAGAAGAGGAGTAACTATAGGAGGAGGAGGAGGACAAGGAATAAAAGTTAAATGAATCCAGATGTGTGAACAGTGAAGCACATTTCTTAAGCAATAACTCTGTCTATGTCTGTCAGGAAAGGAGGAGAGGGAAGAGTAGGAGGTAGTGAGTAGCAGGAGGAGTATTATGAGGAGGAGTAGCAGCAGTAGGAGGAAGAGGAGTAACTGTAGGAGGAGGAGGACAAGGAATAAAAGTTAAATGAATCCAGATGTGTGAACAGTGAAGCACATTTCTTAAGCAACAACTCTGTCTGTCTCTGTCAGGAAAGGAGGAGAGGGAGGAGTAGGAGGGGGTGAGTAGGAGGAGGAGGAGTAGCAGCAGTAGGAGGAGGAGTAGCAGCAGTAGGAGGAGAAGGACGAGGAATACTAATTAAATGAATCCAGATGTGTGAACAGTGAAGCACATTTCTTGAGCAACAACTTTGTTTGTGTCTGTCAGGAAAGGAGGAGAGAGAGGAGTAGGAGGGGGTGAGTAGCAGGAGGAGTAGGAGGAGGAGTAGCAGCAGTAGGAGGAAGAGGAGTAACTGTAGGAAGAGGAGGACAAGGAATAAAAGTTAAATGAATCCAGATGTGTGAACAGTGAAGCACATTTCTTAAGCAACAACTCTGTGTGTCTCTGTCAGTAAAGGAAGAGAGGGAAGAGTAGGAGGTAGTGAGTAGCAGAAGTAGGAGCAGGAGGAGGAGTAGTAGTAGTAGTAGGAGGAAGAGGAGTAACTGGAGGAGGACAAGGAATAAAAGTTAAATGAATCCAGATGTGTGAAATGTGAAGCACATTTCCTAAGCAACAACTCTGTCTGTCTCTGTCAGGAAAGGAGGAGAGGGAAGAGTAGGAGGTTGTGAGTAGCAGGAGGAGGAGTAGGAGGAGGGGTAACAGCAGTAGGAGGAAGAGGAGTAACTGTAAGGAGGAGGAGGACAAGGAATAAAAGTTAAATGAATACAGATGTATGAACAGTGAAGCACATTTCTTAAGCAACAACTCTGTCTGTCTCTGTCAGGAAAGGAGGAGAGGGAGGAGTAGGAGGGGGGCGAGTAGCAGGAGGAGTAGGAGGAGGAGTAGCAGCAGTAGGAGGAAGAGGAATAACTGTAGGAGAATGAGGACGAGGAATTAAAGTTAAATGAATCCAGACGTGTGAACAGTGAAGCACATTTCTTAAGCAACAACTTTGTCTGTCCCTGTCAGTAAAGGAGAAGAGGGAAGAGTAGGACGGAGGGGGGGGGGGTAGCAGTAGGAGAAGTAGCAGAAGTAGGAGCAGGAGGAGGAGTAGCAGCAGTAGGAGGAAGAGGAGTAACTTTAGTAGGAGGAGGACGAGGAATACAAGTAAAATAAATTGAGATGTGTGAACAGTGAAGCACATTTCTTAGGCAACAAGTCTGTCTGTCTCTGCCAGGAAATGAGGAGAGGGAGGAGTAGGGGGTGGTGAGTAGGAGGAGGAGTAGTAGCAGTACGAGGGAGAGGAGTAACTGGAGGAGGAGGACAACAAGGAATAAAAGTGAAATGAATCCAGATGTGTGAACAGTGAAGCACATTTCTTAAGCAACAACTCTGTCTGTCTCTGTCAGGAAAGGAGGAGAGGGAAGAGTAGGAGGGGGCGTGTAGCAGGTAGGAGGAGTAGGAGGAGGGGTAGCAGCAGTAGGAGGAAGAGGAATAACTGTAGGAAGAGGAGGACAAGGAATAAAAGTTAAATGAATCCAGATGTGTGGACAGTGAAGCACATTTCTTAAGCAACAACTCTGTCTGTCTCTGTCAGGAAAGGAGGAGAGAGAGGAGTAGGAGGGGGCGAGTAGCAGAAGGAGTAGGAGGTGGTGAGTAGCAGGAGGAGGAGTAGGAGGAGGGGTAGCAGCAGTAGGAGGAAGAGGAATAACTGTAGGAGGAGGAGGACAAGGAATAAAAGTTATATGAATCCAGATGTGTGATCAGTGAACCACATTTCTTAAGCAACAACTCTTTGTCTCTGTCAGTAAAGGAGAATAGGGAAGAGGACGGTGGGGGGGGGGGGGGGGGGGGGTAGCAGTAGGAGGAAGAGGAGTAACTCTAGGAGGAGGCGGCGAAGGAATAAAAGTTAAATGAATCCAGATGTATGAACAGTGAAGCACATTTCTTAAGCAATAACTCTGTCTATCTCTGTCAGGAAAGGAGGAGAGGGAAGAGTATGAGGTGGTGAGTAGCAGGAGGAGGAGTAGCAGGAGGAGGAGTAGGAGGAGGGGTAGCAGCAGTAGGAGGAAGAGGAGTAACTGTAGGAGGAGGAGGTCAAGGGATAAAAGTTAGATTAATCCAGATGTGTGAACAGTGAAGCACATTTCTTAAGCATCAACTCTGTCTATCTCTGTCAGGAAAAGAGGAGAGGGAGGAGTAGGAGGTGGTGAGGAGCTGGAGGAGGAGTAGCAGGAGGGGTAGCAGCAGTAGGAGGAAGAGGAGTAACTGTAGGGGGAGAAGGACGAGGAATTAAAGTTAAATGAATCCAGATGTATGAACAGTGAAGCACATTTCTTAAGCAATAACTCTGTCTGTCTCTGTCAGGAAAGGAGGAGAGGGAAGAGTATGAGGTGGTGAGTAGCAGGAGGAGGAGTAGCAGGAGGAGGAGGAGTAGGAGGAGGGGTAGCAGCAGTAGGAGGAAGAGGAGTAACTGTAGGAGGAGGAGGTCAAGGGATAAAAGTTAAATTAATCCAGATGTGTGAACAGTGAAGCACATTTCTTAAGCATCAACTCTGTCTATCTCTGTCAGGAAAAGAGGAGAGGGAGGAGTAGGAGGTGGTGAGGAGCTGGAGGAGGAGTAGGAGGAGGGGTAGCAGCAGTAGGAGGAAGAAGAGTAACTGTAAGAAGAGGAGGACAAGGAATAAAAGTTAAATGAATCCAGATGTGTGAACAGTGAAGCACATTTCCTAAGCAACAACTCTGTCTATCTCTGTCAGGAAAGGAGGAATGGGAAGAGTAGGAGGTGGTGAGTAGCAGGAGTAGGAGGAGGGGTAGCAGCAGTAGGAAGAAGAGTAGTAACTGTAGGAGGAGGAGGAGGACGAGGAATAAAAGTTAAATGAATCCAGATTTGTGAACAGTGAAGCACATCTCCTAAGCAACAACTCTGTCTCTCTGTCAGTAAAGGAGGAGAGGGAAGAGTAGGTGGTGTGAGTAGCAGGAGGAGGAGGAGTAGGAGGAGGGGTAGCAGTAGTATGAAGAAGAGGAGTAACTGTAGGAGGAGGAGAACAAGGAATAAAAGTTAAATGAATCCAGATGTGTGAACAGTGAAGCTCATTTCTTAAGCAACAACTCTGTCTCTCTGTCAGTAAAGGAGATGAGGGAGGAGTAGGAGGGGGTGAGTAGCAGGAGGAGTAGGAGGAGTAGTAGGAGGAAGAGGAGTGACTGTAAGAGGAGGAGGACGAGGAATAAAAGTTAAATTAATCCAGATGTGTGAACACTGAAGCACATTTCTTAAGCAATAACTCTGTCTATCTCTGTCAGTAAAGGAGGAGAGGGAAGAGTAGGAGATGGTGAGTAGCAGAAGGAGTAGGAGTAGTAGCAGCAACAGTAGGAAAAAGAGGAGTAACTGTAGGAGGAGGAGGACGAGGAATACAAGTTAAATGAATCCAGACGTGTTAACAGTGAAGCACATTTCTTAAGCAACAACTCTGTTTGTGTCTGTCAGGAAAGGAGGAGAGGGAAGAGTAGGAGGGGGAAAGTAGCAGGAGGAGTAGGAGGAGGAGTAGCAACAGTAGGAGGAAGAGGAGTAACTGTAGGAGGAGGAGGGCAAGGAATAAAAGTTAAATGAATTCAGATGTGTGAACAGTGAAGCACATTTCTTGAGCAACAATTCTGTCTCTGTCAGTAAAGGAGAAGAGGGAGGAGTAGGAGGGGGTGAGTAGGAGGAGGAGGGTAGGAGGAAGAGGAGTAACTGTAGGAGGAGGAGGACGAGGAATAAAAGTTAAATGATTCCAGATGTGTGAAGAGTGAAGCACATATCCTAAGCAACAACTTTCTATGTCATGAATGGAGTAGGAGGATGAGGAGGGAAAGTAGCAGTAGGAAAAATAGAAGCAGAAGTAGGAGAAGTAGCAGTAGGAGGAAAAATGGCAGCAGTAGCAGGAATAGCAGCAGTAGGAAGGAGGAGAAGTAGCAGTAGGAGGAGGAGGAAAAGGAGAAAGAATAAAAGTGAAATTAATAAAGATATGTGAACAGTCAAACACGTCATAAGCAAAAACACACTATTTCCCTGAAAAGGAGGTGGAGAAAAGTGATTCGAGCTTTTTTTTTTCATAAGCAACAGCTCTCTCTCTCTCTCTCTCTCTCTCTCTCTCTCTCTCTCTCTCTCTATCTCTCTCTCTCTCTCTCTCTCTCATGTGATCCCCCACAAAAGGTCTCATATCCTTGTTTACGACCTGGCCTGTTTAGCATAAATTACTCCCAGAAGCCGTTTTGCTGGGTTGCCACCCATTGGCCAAAATTGCTCGAAATTTAAACAGCACCACAAGCACTTGGTTTACTGCGTATGACATTTGATTTTACTTTAAGAGTTTACGTTGTAGCATTCTCGTACAATGGATATTGAAAAGGATGCAGATTTATGAATTTTTTTTGTTATATAATACAGTGAGAGAAGTTTATAATATTTTTGTTGTTTGTTAGAATACAATGAGGTAAGCTTACGATAATCTATCTTGAATACATTATGACAGTCGAACGATCTATACAGCCTAGTTAATTAAATTTTATATGCAACTGTATTTCGGTATGTTTAACTCATTAAAGGGCCAGGGAAAAATAATGAAAAATGCAATATTGCTTAAACCCAAGTATCCAAGTATTCTTATTTTCGAGAGAGAGAGAGAGAGAGAGAGAGAGAGAGAGAGAGAGAGAGAGAGAGAGAGAGAGAGAGAGAGAGAGAGTGAGTGCAAGTGTCCTTATTTTCATGTGTGTGTGTGTGTGAGAGAGAGAGAGAGAGAGAGAGAGAGAGGGGGGGGGGAGAGGCAGTGCAAGTATCCTTATTTTCATGTGTGAGAGAGAGAGAGAGAGAGATAGAGAGAGAGAGAGAGAGAGAGAGAGAGAGAGAGAGAGAGAGAGAGAGAGAGGGGCAGTGCAAGTATCCTTATATTCATGTGAAAGAGAGAGAGAGAGAGAGAGAGAGAGAGAGAGAGAGAGAGAGAGAGAGAGAGAGAGAGAGAGAGAGAGAGAGAGAGAAATGTAAAATATGGATGGTTTCCATGTTATTACCCTAAAAGGAAAGTCTCACTATGATAATACTTCACAGCATTCGGTTATTATCCGGAATATACTGTACGATAAACTATTATAGGCAACTTGCTTTAAAGGAATAGGCACTGATGAAATAATGATTAAGTTTTATGGTACTCGTATTAATTACTATATAATTAATGAATCAACTTTGAATTTGGTGAAATGTATTAGCTTCATAAAACCGAGTTTGAATAACTTTGAATAGTGTAGAAGTTATGATAATGAAAAAATGAAATATTCCTTTTCTGTTTATGTATGTCATAAATAAGACAAGAAATAAGTTTTTAATTAACTGTACATATGTCATTAAAATAAAATTCAAAGAAATAAGAATTGTAGAGTATAAATGGGAGATAAAAAACCCTTCAAAACTGCTCTAGATATGGTTAAAAACTGCTCCAAGAATATCAACAAATAACCAATAGATACCGCCTTAACAAAACAAACTTAGCTATTACAATATTCAAAAGCTGTTTTAAAAGAAAGAAACAAAGAGCTAAATGCCATGAGATATCTATAGTTATTTCAGAATGAGTTCAAAATTTTACCAAGGCATCACCACCAATCAATCAAGCTAATCTTAAATTTCATTGAAAAAATAGAAGTTGACATTTGTTATAATTACAGTAATTAATGCAAAGTTTACCAAACCAAAATGGCCTATTACCTCATCAATGGAACTATTTTCCTTTTACTAAAATCTTTTCTTTTTCATTTCAGAAGAATCTTCTATGGATTGCGAGGTTTATGATTAATCAACTCAGCATCAGCAACGTATTAACTTGTGTATCAGAAACTTGGAGCCTTACTAAAGCCATTAAACAAAAGCTAGCTACAACTCTTTTATGGATTATCAACTCAGCAATTGTATTAACTTATGCATCAGAAACTTGGAGCCTTACTAAAGCCATCGAACATAAGCTAGCTACAACTCTTTTATGGATTATCAACTCAGCAATTGTATTAACTTATGCATCAGAAACTTGGAGCCTTACTAAAGCCATCGAACATAAGCTAGCTACAACTCTTTTATGGATTATCAACTCAGCAATTGTATTAACTTATGCATCAGAAACTTGGAGCCTTACTAAAGCCATCGAACATAAGCTAGCTACAACTCTTTTATGGATTATCAACTCGGCAATTGTATTAACTTATGCATCAGAAACTTGGAGCCTTACTAAAGCCTTAGAAGATAAGCTAGTTACAACTCAAAGATCTATGGAAAGAATAATGATGGGAAGAACACCAAGAGACAGAAAAAGAGCAACATGGATACGAGAGCAAACTAAAGTAGAGGATATTCTAACAACGTGTAAGAAACAAATGAACATGGACAAGATATATATTGAGAATGGCATTTAATAGATGGACGTAAAGAATAAGATTGCCCCCAATTACTCTGCTTTATCAGGGAGACATCCAATTTTCACAGATATTGTTAACTGGTAGAGATATAGAGTTTAAGTATCGGGGCAGCAAGAAGTTCCGAGGAGGAAAATAAGCAATAGAGATATAGAGTTTAAGTATCGGGGCAGCAAGAAGTTCCGAGGAGGAAAATAAGCAATTTTCTCTATATTTTGTTATTGTTTTATACCAACAAGAGTTTATTATCTTAATGATCAATCCTGTAACATTATAAACATAACCTGTAATAGTTTCATTCCTACGTATGTATTATGTAAAAATAAAGTGCAAACTGAGCCCCACAAAGATTTATGTACACACATACTTTCATTATCCCCTAAATCTAGCCTGTACCTTAAGATCTACTATTGCCTACTGTACTGTATATAAGAGGTGAAATCTGAGTCATACGCTTCAATCTCATTATAACCGAGCCTCAACCTCAATTAGAAAAGCAAGATGCTAGAAGCCACAGGGCTCCAAGAGGCTCCAAAGGTAAATCAGCCCAACGAGGAAACGTAAAAGGGACTGTGTATGGGTATCATACACTGTTCATGGGTAGACACATGTACACAGCAAGATTACTTTCATGTTAGTTATGTTATCCCCAGCCTAGAGTCTAGCCTGTAACTTTTAGATAAACTATTAGCTAAATTATAAAAGGTGAAATTTAAATCCATATGCTTAGTATACATTATTTCGCATATGCTCTGTTCATGGATGTTTATCTACACATGAGCTGGATGTTAATAATTGATTACTCTTGTAACAGACAGCATTACTTACAGGTAACTGTAATTGCTTCATTCTTACACATGTACTATGTAATAAAGGGACCAAAGAAGACCCACATTTTTAAATTCCTGTACAAATCTACTATTATTCTCGTAAGTAATGTTTTACCCTACAGTCTAGCCTGTACCTTAAGATAAATTATAAACTATTAGCTATATAATAAGAGGTCAAACTAGTTTTACTCTACAGTCTAGCCTATACCTTAAGATAAACTATTAAGTTATTAGTTACGAGAATAGTTACAGATAGCTTCAAACTATTGGAACCTAGATATATGTCTACTTTAGGCTCCTGAGCCTTTAAATATACGGCACCGAGACTATATAATAAGCTCCCACGAAAACATTCGAATGATTGAAGACATTAAGGCTTTCAAGAGGAACCTGAAGACTTTTTATTCACGAGTCTTTCGACAGTGACGATTTAACAGTAAATTAACAATACGTGATATGAAACCCTAAATACTCTGAACGAACAAGGTAAAATGACAGTGGAGGTCCTGTAGAGAGTGGGGTTCCCCTGCTGTATGGGACCGGAAAAGCAGCCATCAAAGTAAGTAAGTAAAGTATATAATAAGAGGTCAAACTACAGTCACACGTCTCGTACCCAATCTTGCACATACACTGTTCATGGACACATGCACACAGATACTGGATTCCCATGTTTTCAATAGATTGATTATAAGTAAAATCAAACCATACATGATGAATACTCAAGACAATATCTAAACAAAGTTTCTATTGTTTTCAATAACTAGAAATTAAATGCTGGGAACCTTTTTTTATATAAAGTCAATTTGCAAACTCGAAATATAACTTTCTTAGAGAAATGATTCATCACCAATGTGATTAATTAATTGAGTTATAGAGTAATTGAAACAAAGTGTAATCAATTACAATAGGATAACTAATTGAAAAAGAATAAGAGGGTGATGAATTAAAACAATACTAGTGTAATTAATTAAAAGAATAGGGTAAATAAATAAAATTTAAATGGAATTAGTTAAAAAATTAGGGTAATTGATCAAAACAATAGGGAAATTAATGAAAAATTAACAATAGGGTCACTAATTAAAACAATAATAGGGTAAAAATGCTTAAAAACTTAGAACAAACTCATAATATGGTAAAGTGAAACTCCTTTAAAACTAAAGAATCAATGATAACGCAAAAATTGATTAATTTTCTGAAGGCAATACAAAAAAAGACTTTTTTTTTCGAATGAAAGTAATAGTAAAATTATCTGAGAGCTTCACTTCACAGGAAGATCAATCACTTAAAGTGACGACACTTGAAAAATGTTCAGAGGGAACTTGACATTGGAAGGGGAGGGGAGTTTGTCAAAGAGAGAGAGCTTGAAATGGCCCGAAATAGGTACACTTAAGTGATCAACCAACTCTCGTTTTATAACGGAACATTTGAGTGAAATAATCTCTCTCTCGCTCACATGTATATATATTGTTTTTCGCACACATACATGCCTATACATTGTTTCTCACTTAACAAACTTTAATTTATAACGTAATTGAGGGAAATATCTCTCTCTCTCTCTCTCTCTCTCTCTCTCTCTCTCTCTCTCTCTCTCTCTCTCTCTCTCTCTTATGCATGTATATACATAGTTTCTCACTCATCAATAAACTTTAATATATAACGTAACATGGAGCGAAATAATCTCTCTCTCTCTCTCTCTCTCTCTCTCTCTCTCTCTCTCTCTCTCTCTCTCTCTCTCTCTCTCTCTCTCATACATGTATATACATTGTTCCTCACTTACATACATGCGTATACACACACTTCTGTCATAACATCGAGTCCTTGGCCGAGCAGATATATTTAGCATTAAAGGAATTTCCCTATTGGTCTGAGATCCAATGGCAAAGTGAATTTGATATCAAATGGTATAAACTTATTCAAAAAATTAAAATTAAATCACAACTGTTAGGAATGAAATGCTATGTATGTTACACAATAAGCATACATATACATGCATGTAGATCATACATGCATAAATGCAGTGTGTGTGTGTGTGTGTGTGTGTGTGTGTGTAATATGGATGTTTTAAAAGAAAGTTAAAATGTCATGGACATTTTATTCTTCTTGCAATACAATAACGAGTGGATTTAGAATTCTCAAGGTTAAAAAGTCCTGTAGCCAGGAGAATGAACGAGATGTTTAATGTCATTTTGTTCATTAACAGTATAAATAGGCAAATTATGCTCTGTTTATTCTCTTGATTGTTCGTTTGTTTTATTACATTGATTACGTTAGCGAAGGTTTATAAAAAAAAAAAAAAAAAAAACTTTCAATAAATGGTCCATTTTTCTTTAGATAATTGTGATTTGAAATAAACTTTCAATAAATGGTCTAACCTCTTTGTAATTTTTTTTTTTTTTAAATAATTTTGATTTGAAGGAATTGAAACTTTCAATAAATGGTCTAACCACTTTATAATGTTTTTTAAATAATTGTGATTTGAATGAGTTGAAAGTTTCAATAAATGGTCTAGCCATTCTTTTAATTTTTAAATAATTGTGATTTGAATTAATTGAAACTTTCAATAAATGATCTAACCTCTTTGTAATATTTTTTTAAATAATTGTGATTTGAATTAATTAAAACTTTCAATAAATGGTCTTAACCACTTTGTAAAAAAATTAAATAATTGTGATTTAAATGAATTGAAACTTTCAAGAAATGGTCTAACCTCTTTGTAATATTTTTTTTTTTTTAAATAATTTTGATCTAAATGAACTGAAACTTTCAATAAATGGTCTAACTACTTTGTAAAAATTTTGAATAATTGTGATTTGAATTAATTGAGTCTTTCAATAAATGGTCTAACCCCTTTGTAATATTCTTTTGATAATTATGATTTGATAATTGTAATTTGAATCAATTATTAAAGGAAAATCATTATTACGATGTTTCATTAATTACTTTAGCTTTCGTGTCTGTATAACATCTAACGAGAGGAAAAAATAAGCCTTGTCAATCTAAAATTCAGGGTTAAAACTATCCATGGTAAAAGTTAAGATTCTAATCTTAGTAGAGAGGAAAAGTATGAGAAGAGGATTTCTAAATAATTTCATATGGGATGCAGTTTAAGGAATAGCGCATTGTAGAAAGGTATACCATGTGTAATTATGCACGTTTGGGACGAGTTTGAGAAGTT
This sequence comes from Palaemon carinicauda, assembly GCF_036898095.1. Classification (NCBI taxonomy): domain Eukaryota; kingdom Metazoa; phylum Arthropoda; class Malacostraca; order Decapoda; family Palaemonidae; genus Palaemon; species Palaemon carinicauda. The sequence goes on along the minus strand of NC_090727.1, from coordinate 68,118,775 downwards.
TGTAAAAAAAAAAAATAAATAAATAAAAAAAAAAAAAGATTCTAGGTGAAAAATTAAATGTCACTCAATGATTCATAACTAATTATCAACTAATCTGATGGTAGTAATTGGCCATTCCTTTTAAAGTTTGGACTTTCAATGCAAAACCCCTGTCAGAATTTTCCTGATCTGTGTCCCGAGAAGTGGGGACAGGAAGAGGGGCTTAAATATGCTAAATGGTTCCCCTAAAGTCAAGGGATATTTGGGTACTCGTAAGTTAAACCCACCTAGAGGTGAAAACTGAGCAAAAAAAACTTGCTGTGTTATTAATTTACCATATTATATCTAATATTGACAGTTTAAAAAAAAAAAAAAACATACTACTGGTGATATTTTAACAAATGACATGGCTTTAGAATCTCAAGCATTCTGAGGGAACAAGACAGCCAGGCTATTTTTCAGATTGGGTTGATATAATGATCATAGAATTTTTAAAGATACTAAGCATATATACACATTTTTGTTTGGTTTCATTGAACCCTTTCTAGCTCCCTTGCCAAACGAAGTTTCGTGCAAGTAGAAAGTAGTAAACTTTGAAGTAAGGGAGATTAGAGTAATTATCTGATGTGTAACAAAGTTTGTTGTGGGGAGAGATTAAAGTAACTTTGTATGATGTGCAGCAAAGTTTGAGGTGGGGGGTTAGAGTAGCTGTCTGATGTGTAACAAAGTTTGAGGTGGAAGAGATTGAAGTAACTTTTTCTGATATGTAACAAAGTTTTAGGTGAGAGAGATTAAAGAAACTTTATCTGATGTGTTACAAAGTTAGAGGTGGGAGAGATTAAAGTAAGTTTATCTGATATGTAACAAAGTTTGAGGTGGGAGAGATTAAATTAAATTTGTCTGATGTGTAACAAAGTTTGAGGTGGGAGAGATTAAAGTAACTTTATCTGACGTGTAACAAAGTTTGAGGTGGGAGAGATTAAAGTAACTTTATCTGATGTGTAACAAAGTTTGAGGTGGGAGAGATTAAAGCAATTTTATCTGATGTGTAACAAAGTTTGAGGTGGAGAGATTAAAGCAACTTTATCTGATGTGTAACAAAGTTTGAGGTGGGAGAGATTAAAGTAACTTTATCTGACGTGTAGCAAAGTTTGAGGTGGGAGAGATTAAAGTAACTTTATCTGATGTGTAACAAAGTTTGAGGTGGGAGAGATTAAAGTAACTTTATCTGACGTGTAGCAAAGTTTGAGGTGGGAGAGATTAAAGTAACTTTATCTGATGTGTAACAAAGTTTGAGGTGGGAGAGATTAAAGTAACTTTATCTGACGTGTAGCAAAGTTTGAGGTGGGAGAGATTAAAGTAAATTTATCTGATGTGTAACAAAGTTTGAGGTGGGAGAGATTAAAGTAACTTTATCTGATGTGTAACAAAGTTTGAGGTGGGAGAGATTAAAGTAACTTTATCTGATGTGTAACAAAGTTTGAGGTGGGAGAGATTAAAGCAATTTTATCTGATGTGTAACAAAGTTTGAGGTGGAGAGATTAAAGCAACTTTATCTGATGTGTAACAAAGTTTGAGGTGGGAGAGATTAAAGTAACTTTATCTGATGTGTAACAAAGTTTGAGGTGGGAGAGATTAAAGTAACTTTATCTGATGTGTAACAAAGTTTGAGGTGGGAGAGATTAAAGTAACTTTATCTGATGTGTAACAAAGTTTGAGGTGGGAGAGATTAAAGCAATTTTATCTGATTTGTAACAAAGTTTGAGGTGGGAGAGATTAAAGTAAATTTATCTGATGTGTAACAAAGTTTGAGGTGGGAGAGATTAAAGTAACTTTATCTGATGTGTAACAAAGTTTGAGGTGGGAGAGATTAAAGTAACTTTATCTGATGTGTAACAAAGTTTGAGGTGGGAGAGATTAAAGCAATTTTATCTGACGTGTAACAAAGTTCGAGGTGGGAGAGATTAAAGTAACTTTATCTGATGTGTAACAAAGTTTGAGGTGGGAGAGATTAAAGTAACTTTATCTGATGTGTAACAAAGTTTGAGGTGGGAGAGATTAAAGCAATTTTATCTGATGTGTAACAAAGTTTGAGGTGGAGAGATTAAAGCAATTTTATCTGATGTGTAACAAAGTTTGAGGTGGGAGAGATTAAAGTAACTTTATCTGATGTGTAACAAAGTTTGAGGTGGGAGAGATTAAAGCAATTTTATCTGATGTGTAACAAAGTTTGAGGTGGAGAGATTAAAGCAACTTTATCTGATGTGTAACAAAGTTTGAGGTGGGAGAGATTAAAGTAACTTTATCTGATGTGTAACAAAGTTTGAGGTGGGAGAGATTAAAGTAACTTTATCTGATGTGTAACAAAGTTTGAGGTGGGAGAGATTAAAGTAACTTTATCTGATGTGTAACAAAGTTTGAGGTGGGAGAGATTAAAGTAACTTTATCTGATGTGTAACAAAGTTTGAGGTGGGAGAGATTAAAGCAATTTTATCTGATGTGTAACAAAGTTTGAGGTGGAGAGATTAAAGCAATTTTATCTGATGTGTAACAAAGTTTGAGGTGGGAGAGATTAAAGTAACTTTATCTGACGTGTAACAAAGTTTGAGGTGGGAGAAATTAAAGTAAATTTATCCGATGTGTAACAAAGCTTGAGGTGGGAGAAATTAAAGTAACTTTATCTGATATGTAACAAAATTTGAGGTGAGAGAGGTTAAATTTACTTTATTTGATATAACAAAGTTTGAGGTGGGAGATATTAAAGTAACTTTATCTGATGTTTAACAAAGTTTGAGGTGGGAGAGATTAAAGTAACTTTGTCTGACGTGTAACAAAGTTTAAGGTGGGAGAGATTAAAGTAACTTTGTCTGATGTGTAACAAAGTTTGAGGTGGAAGAGATTAAAGTAATTTTATCTGATGTGTAACAAAGTTTGAGGTGGGAGAGATTAAAGTAATTTTATCTGAAGTGTAACAAAGTGTGGGGTGAGAGAGATTAAAGTAATTTTATCTGAAGTGTAACAAAGTGTGGGGTGAGAGAGATTAAAGTAATTTTATCTGAAGTGTAACAAAGTTTGAGGTGGGAGAAATTAAAGTAACTTTGTCTGAAGTGTAACAAAGTTTGAGGTGGGAGAAATTAAAGTAACTTTGTCTGATGTGTAACAAAGTTTGAGGTGGGAGAGATTAAAGTAACTTTATCTGATGTGTAACAAAGTTTGAGGCGAGAGAGATTAAAGTAACTTTATCTGACGTGTAACAAAGTTTGAGGTGGGGAGAGATTAAAGTAACTTTACCTGACGTGTAACAAAGTTTGAGGTGGGGAGAGATTAAAGTAACTTTACCTGACGTGTAACAAAGTTTGAGGTGGGAAAGATTAAAGTAACCCTATCCGATGTGTAACAAAGTTTGAGGTGGGAGAGATTGAGGTAATTTTGTGTGACATGTAACAAAGTTTAAGGTGTGAGAGATTAAAGTAACTTGTCTGATGTGTAACAAAGTTTGAGGTGGGAGGGATTAAAGTAATTTATCTGAAATGTAACAAAGTTTGAGGTGGGAGATATTAGTAAATTTATCTGATGTGTAGCAAAGTTTGAAGCGGTGAGAGATTAAAGTAATTTCAGCTGATGTGTAAATGTGTAACAAAGTCTGAGGATGGGGAAGGAGGGTAGATTAAAGTTGCTTTACCTGATGTGTAACATGAAAATTGAAGTGGGGGGAGATTGAAGTAACTATGTTTGACACTATTGTTAGCAGATTTTTAAACTGGTTTCCGTTTTCATTACATAAACCATATTGACATTGAAAACCTAAAGTTAACTAGCTATCCAAATACTTACATTTTTACGAACTAAATTCCATAAATGATAATGAAAATTAATATAGAATCATATGTATTTCAGGCTCACTTTCAGAATACTTTACAAAACTCAAATTCACACATGGGAAGCTTCTGATTGTTAAACTAACTCTCTGGGAAATAAGACAATCCATGCAGTGGTTAACGAGAGTAAAATTAAGGCTTGTGAGTATGTATAGGTTCCTTGTATTAGTTTATGTTTACCTGGCATAGTGGTTTTGGTTTCAATTTAAGAAATTCGTATGTGAGTATATGTAGAATTCTTGTATCAGTTTATATACACTTTAAAGTGATTATTGTAGTTTCAATAGAAGAAATTTGTATGGGAGTTTATGTTGAAGTATATGTAGAATTCTTGTATCAGTTTATATATACTTTAAAGTGATTGCTGTAGTGTCAATTTCAGAAATTTGTATTCGAGTATATGTAGAATTCTTGTATTAGTTTATGTACACTTTAAAGTGATTAACGTTAACCCATTATCATTCTTTCCATTCCTTTTTGAGTTGTAACTAGTTTATGTTCTAAGGCTTTAGTAAGGCTCCAAGTTCCTGATATATATATATATATATATATATATATATATATATATATATATATATATATATATATGTTCTAAGGCTTTAGTAAGGCTCCATATTCTTGATATATATATATATATATATATATATATATATATATATATATATATATATATATATATATATATATATGGAAGAAATTTGAAGGCTGTATGAGTAAGGTTTTATTAATTTTGTCCTTTTTTGAAACAAGAACACTAATTTCAAAGATATTTCCATTGTAACCGAGTAAAACTTTCATTGAAATATCTCTAGCTACCAAATTATCTATTATTTATTTCTTACAGTGAATGTGATGGATGCTGTTAGCTCAATCAAGCGAAGGAGAAGTGAATGTTCATCTTTCAGCTCAGGAAAAAAAAATGTATTGTCTGTCAGAACGAAGACGAAGATGGAAATAGAAAGGCAGCTTCTGAATGTTGTCTGTCAGAACGAAGGCGAAGATGGAAATAGAAAGGCAGCTTCTGAATGCTGTCTGTCAGAACGAAGGCGGAGATGGAAATAGAAAGGCAGCTTCTGAATGCTGTCTGTCAGAACGAAGGCGGAGATGGAAATAGAAAGGCAGCTTCTGAATGCTGTCTGTCAGAACGAAGGCGGAGATGGAAATAGAAAGGCAGCTTCTGAATGCTGTCTGTCAGAACGAAGGCGAAGATGGAAATAGAAAGGCAACTTCTGAATGCTGTCTGTCAGAACGAAGGCGGAGATGGAAATAGAAAGGCAGCTTCTGAATGCTGTCTGTCAGAACGAAGGCGGAGATGGAAATAGAAAGGCAGCTTCTGAATGCTGTCTGTCAGAACGAAGGCGGAGATGGAAATAGAAAGGCAGCTTCTGAATGCTGTCTGTCAGAACGAAGGCGAAGATGGAAATAGAAAGGCAACTTCTGAATGCTGTCTGTCAGAACGAAGGCGAAGATGGAAATAGAAAGGCAGCTTCTGAATGCTGTCTGTCAGAACGAAGGCGAAGATGGAAATAGAAAGGCAGCTTCTGAATGCTGTCTGTCAGAACGAAGGCGAAGATGGAAATAGAAAGGCTATTTCTGAATATTGTCTGTCAGAACGAAGACGAAGAAGGAAATAGAAAGGCAGCTTCTGAATGCTGTCTGTCAGAACGAAGGCGGAGATGGAAATAGAAAGGCAGCTTCTGAATGCTGTCTGTCAGAACGAAGGCGGAGATGGAAATAGAAAGGCAGCTTCTGAATGCTGTCTGTCAGAACGAAGGCGGAGATGGAAATAGAAAGGCAGCTTCTGAATGTTGTCTGTCAGAACGAAGACGAAGATGGAAATAGAAAGGCAACTTCTGAATATTGTCTGTCAGAACGAAGACGAAGAAGGAAATAGAAAGGCAGCTTCTGAATGCTGTCTGTCAGAACGAAGGCGAAGATGGAAATAGAAAGGCAGCCTCTGAATGCTGTCTGTCAGAACGAAGGCGAAGATGGAAATAGAAAGGCTATTTCTGAATATTGTCTGTCAGAACGAAGACGAAGAAGGAAATAGAAAGGCAGCTTCTGAATGCTGTCTGTCAGAACGAAGGCGAAGATGGAAATAGAAAGGCAGCTTCTGAATGCTGTCTGTCAGAACGAAGGCGGAGATGGAAATAGAAAGGCAGCTTCTGAATGTTGTCTGTCAGAACGAAGGCGAAGAAGGAAATAGAAAGGCAGCTTCTGAATATTGTCTGTCAGAACGAAGACGAAGAAGGAAATAGAAAGGCAGCTTCTGAATGCTGTCTGTCAGAACGAAGGCGGAGATGGAAATAGAAAGGCAGCTTCTGAATGTTGTCTGTCAGAACGAAGGCGAAGAAGGAAATAGAAAGGCAGCTTCTGAATATTGTCTGTCAGAACGAAGACGAAGAAGGAAATAGAAAGGCAGCTTCTGAATGCTGTCTGTCAGAACGAAGGCGAAGATGGAAATAGAAAGGCAGCTTCTGAATGCTGTCTGTCAGAACGAAGGCGGAGATGGAAATAGAAAGGCAGCTTCTGAATGTTGTCTGTCAGAACGAAGGCGAAGATGGAAATAGAAAGGCAGCTTCTGAATGCTGTCTGTCAGAACGAAGGCGGAGATGGAAATAGAAAGGCAGCTTCTGAATGCTGTCTGTCAGAACGAAGACGGAGATGGAAATGGAAAGGCAACTTCTAAATATTGTTTGTCAGAACGAAGAAGAAGATGGAAATAGAAAGGCAACTTCTAAATATTGTGTGTCAGAACGAAGACGAAGATGGAAATAGAAAGACAACTTCTAAATATTGTCTGACAGAACGAAGACGAAGATGGAAATAGAAAGGCAACTTCTAAATATTGTCTGTCAGAACGAAGACGAAGATGGAAATAGAAAGGCAACTTTTGATTATTGTCTGTCAGAACGAAGACGGAGATGGAAATGTAAAGGCAACTTCTAAATATTGTTTGTCAGAACGAAGACGAAGATGGAAATAGAAAGGCAACTTCTAAATATTGTCTGTCAGAACGAAGACGAAGATGGAAATGGAAAGGCAACTTCTAAATATTGTTTGTCAGAACGAAGAAGAAGATGGAAATAGAAAGGCCACTTCTAAATATTGTGTGTCAGAACGAAGACGAAGATGGAAATAGAAAGACAACTTCTAAATATTGTCTGACAGAACGAAGACGAAGATGGAAATAGAAAGGCAACTTCTAAATATTGTCTGTCAGAACGAAGACGAAGATGGAAATAGAAAGGCAACTTTTGATTATTGTCTGTCAGAACGAAGACGGAGATGGAAATGGAAAGGCAACTTCTAAATATTGTTTGTCAGAACGAAGAAGAAGATGGAAATAGAAAGGCAACTTCTAAATATTGTGTGTCAGAACGAAGACGAAGATGGAAATAGAAAGACAACTTCTAAATATTGTCTGACAGAACGAAGACGAAGATGGAAATAGAAAGGCCACTTCTAAATATTGTTTGTCAGAACGAAGACGAAGATGGAAATAGAAAGGCAACTTCTAAATATTGTCTGTCAGAACGAAGACGAAGATGGAAATAGAAAGGCAACTTTTGATTATTGTCTGTCAGAACGAAGACGGAGATGGAAATGGAAAGGCAACTTCTAAATATTGTTTGTCAGAACGAAGAAGAAGATGGAAATAGAAAGGCCACTTCTAAATATTGTGTGTCAGAACGAAGACGAAGATGGAAATAGAAAGACAACTTCTAAATATTGTCTGACAGAACGAAGACGAAGATGGAAATAGAAAGGCCACTTCTAAATATTGTTTGTCAGAACGAAGACGAAGATGGAAATAGAAAGGCAACTTCTAAATATTGTCTGTCAGAACGAAGACGAAGATGGAAATAGAAAGACAACTTCTAAATATTGTCTGTCAGAACGAAGATGGAAATAGAAAGACAACTTCTAAATATTGTCTGTCAGAACGAAGAAGAATATGGAAATAGAAAGGCCACTTCTAAATATTGTTTGTCAGAACGAAGACGAAGATGGAAATAGAAAGGCAACTTCTAAATATTGTCTGTCAGAACGAAGATGGAAATAGAAAGACAACTTCTAAATATTGTCTGTCAGAACGAAGAAGAATATGGAAATAGAAAGGCCACTTCTAAATATTGTTTGTCAGAACGAAGACGAAGATGGAAATAGAAAGGCAACTTCTAAATATTGTCTGTCAGAACGAAGACGAAGATGGAAATAGAAAGGCAACTTTTGATTATTGTCTGTCAGAACGAAGACGGAGATGGAAATGGAAAGGCAACTTCTAAATATTGTTTGTCAGAACGAAGAAGAAGATGGAAATAGAAAGGCCACTTCTAAATATTGTGTGTCAGAACGAAGACGAAGATGGAAATAGAAAGACAACTTCTAAATATTGTCTGACAGAACGAAGACGAAGATGGAAATAGAAAGGCCACTTCTAAATATTGTTTGTCAGAACGAAGACGAAGATGGAAATAGAAAGGCAACTTCTAAATATTGTCTGTCAGAACGAAGACTAAGATGGAAATGGAAAGGCAACTTCTAAATATTGTCTGTCAGAACGAAGATGGAAATAGAAAGACAACTTCTAAATATTGTCTGTCAGAACGAAGAAGAATATGGAAATAGAAAGGCCACTTCTAAATATTGTTTGTCAGAACGAAGACGAAGATGGAAATAGAAAGGCAACTTCTAAATATTGTCTGTCAGAACGAAGACGAAGATGGAAATAGAAAGACAACTTCTAAATATTGTGTGACAGAACGAAGACGAAGATGGAAATAGAAAGGCCACTTCTAAATATGGTTTGTCAGAACGAAGACGAAGATGGAAATAGAAAGGCAACTTCTAAATATTGTCTGTCAGAACGAAGACGAAGATGGAAATAGAAAGGCAACTTCTAAATATTGTTTGTCAGAACGAAGACGAAGATGGAAATAGAAAGGCAACTTCTAAATATTGTCTGTCAGAACGAAGACGAAGATGGAAATAGAAAGACAACTTCTAAATATTGTCTGACAGAACGAAGACGAAGATGGAAATAGAAAGGCCACTTCTAAATATGGTTTGTCAGAACGAAGACGAAGATGGAAATAGAAAGGCAACTTCTAAATATTGTCTGTCAGAACGAAGACGAAGATGGAAATAGAAAGGCAACTTCTAAATATTGTCTGTCAGAACGAAGACGAAGATGGAAATAGAAAGGCAACTTCTAAATATTGTCTGTCAGAACGAAGACGAAGATGGAAATAGAAAGGCAACTTCTAAATATTGTTTGTCAGAACGAAGAGGAAGATGGAAATAGAAAGGCAACTTTTAAATATTGTTTGTCAGAATGAAGATGAAGATGGAAATAGAAAGGCAACTTCTAAAAAGTTCATGTACTTTAAAAGAGGCTTTGGATGCAAGAGTTTCTTATAACTCATAATGATCTTTATATCATCTACTGGGTGTTTAAGTAGAGCTATCAGTCAACACTGCTTGACTTGTATGAAATAAAAAATCTTATTTTACCAGCACTGTTTACCCCCCCCCCCCCCCAAAAAAAAAAAAAAAAAAAAAAAAAAAAAACTTAATTTTTATCGAATATTTTCCGTAAAAATATACGGTTCTCAACCGTATTTCAGTACAATACAGTCAACCGTAATTTTACGCCACTTTGTTATTATCTTTTACGAGTGGGTGACCGTAATATCACCTTTACGTCAATATAACCGTTTTAAAAACGGTAGAAATCCTGGAATAAATGTTGCCAGACTTTTGCCATTTTTTTTTTTTTTATTTTCAACAGTGAGGGCCACACACCATGACCGCCAATAAGAAAGTTAGAAGTCATTATTGAGTGATATAAATAAGACTTCTGCAGCTTCTTCGAAGGCACAAGATAATCACCAGAATATCAAGATCCCTTTCCCGTACTAATGTGTCAGAAGTTCATTAGGATATATTTTTGTCACACTCCTGCAAAAGCTATGGTTCATGAAGTCCTGACCATGGAATCATCCAATGGAATTGTTAATGCCACTAAATTAAGACTGCATTTTGAAATATCTAAAATCAGTTATTTTTTATCTTTTAGTTGCTGAAGGCAGGTACCAATTTCGATACCAGAGACTTCCTTATCTTAAATCGATTATCAGGTATTTTGGCCCTTGTAGGTACTAAAAAGGCAAGTACAATTTACAATGTTAAAGTGGTTTTACGTAGAATATAAAAACTGCATTTTGAAATACCTAATATCAGTTATTTTTTCATCTTTTAGTTGCTGAAGGCAGGTACCATTTTCGATGCCATAGACTTCCTTCTCTTCAATCGATTATCAAGTATTTTGGCCCTTGTAGGTACTAAAAAGGCAAGTTCAATTTACAATGTTAATGTGGTTTTACGTAGAATATAAAAAGCATGAACATATTAGATACGTATTATGTATCACAATTTGATAATAGTTTCAATTATGTTGTAAGAGTACTGGGTAACGACTTCATGAGAGTAATATCTATGCCATAAAAAGTATATAGGATAGATATCATAAGCTCCATATAACCTCTGATATGTCTATATATGATTAATGAATAGCAATGCTATGAAATCATTAAGAATGTAAAGCAAACTTTTCACACATAACCTTCTTAATGAGAGAATGCCTTGATGAAGTCCCCCTGCTTCAGTGACAGGCAAGAGGGCTCTCGAACTAGGGATTATTTTTTTTTCCTCAATAAAATTTCTCTCATGATATTTCTATGGCTTATTACTACTTCAATCTCCTTATTTACACCACCTGTCTCCAACCTTGTCAGTTTCAAGGGCATTGTCCATTCATGAGCTGACTTTAAACCTATAAAACCTCATTACTCTTTAAACCTATAAAACCTCATTACTCTTTAAACCAATAAAACCTCATTGCACTTTAAACCTATAAAACCTCATTGCAATTTAAACCTATAAAACCTCATTACACTTTAAACCTATAAAACCTCATTACTCTTTAAACCAATAAAACCTCATTACACTTTAAACCTATAAAACCTCATTGCAATTTAAACCTTTAAAACCTCATTGCAATTTAAACCTTTAAAACCTCATTGCAATTTAAACCTTTAAAACCTCATTGCAATTTAAACCTATAACACCTCATTACACTTTAAACCTATAAAACCTCATTACACTTTAAACCTATAAAACCTCATTACTCTTTAAACCAATAAAACCTCATTACTCTTTAAACCAATAAAACCTCATTACTCTTTAAACCAATAAAACCTCATTTCAATTTAAACCTATAAAACCTCATTACTCTTTAAACCTATAAAACCTCATTACACTTTAAACCTATAAAACCTCACTACTCTTTAAACCTATAAAACCTCATTACACTTTAAACCTATAAAACCTCACTACTCTTTAAACCAATAAAACCTCATTACTCTTTAAACCTATAAAACCTCATTACACTTTAAACCTATAAAACCTCATTACACTTTAAACCTATAAAACCTCATTACACTTTAAACCTATAAAACCTCATTACACTTTAAACCTATAAAACCTCATTACTCGTTAAACCTATAAAACCTCATTACTCTTTAAACCTATAAAACCTCATTGCAATTTAAACCTATAAAACCTCATTGCAATTTAAACCTATAAAACCTCATTACTCTTTCAACCTTTAAAACCTCATTACTCTTTCAACCTATAAAACCTCATTGCACTTTAAACCTATAAAACCTCATTGCACTTTAAACCTATAAAACCTCATTACACTTTAAACTTATAAAACTTGGTTATTTTTCGTCTCTCGAACTGGGGATTAATTTTATTCCCTCATTTAGACTAAAATTTCTCTCATAATATTTCTATGGCTTATTACTACTTCAATCTCCTTATTTATACCATCTGTCTCCAACTTTGTTGTAAAACCTCTATCTCATTATTTTTTTTTTTTTTTGGGGGGGGTGTTAATGACCTTTGATGTCAGGATGACCCCACGAAATCAACTTTTAATTTCTCACACAAAATGAGACAAGATGGTTTCTTTAGGTTCTCGTAGCATTGCTATTTATTAAGACATATCAGGAGTTAAATGGAGTTAACACGACCTATCCTACACGCTTTTTTACAGCAGAGATATAATTTTTATCCAGTTCCCTTACAAAATTAAAAATATTTTCATCAAAATCTGATACATAATACGTATTTGGTATATTCATGTATTTCATTTTCTTCATAAAACCACATTGACTTTTTAAATGGTACCTATGTTCAGTAACTACAAGGTTAAATGTACAATCTAATTGACTTTGTAAGTGGTACCTATGTTCAGCAACTACAAGATTAAATGTACAATCCAATTGACTTTGTAAATGGTACCTATGTTCAGCAACTACAAGGTTAAATGTACAATTTAATTGAATTTGTAAATGGTACCCATGTTCAGCAACTACAAGGTTAAATGTACAATCTAATTGACTTTGTAAGTGGTACCTATGTTCAGCAACTACAAGGTTAAATGTACAATCTAATTGACTTTGTAAATGGTACTTAGGTTCAGATTCTACGAGGTTAAATGTACAATCTAATTGACTTTGTAAGTGGTACCTATGTTCAGCAACTACAAGGTTAAATGTACAATCTAATTGACTTTGTAAGTGGTACCTATGTTCAGCAACTACAAGGTTAAATGAACAATCTAATTGACTTTGTAAGTGGTACCTATGTTCAGCAACTACAAGGTTAAATGTACAATCTAATTGACTTTGTAAATGGTACCTATATTCAGCAACTACAAGGTTAAATGTACAATCTAATTGACTTTGTAAGTGGTACCTATGTTCAGCAACTACAAGGTTAAATGTACAATCTAATTGACTTTGTAAGTGGTACCTATGTTCAGCAACTACAAGGTTAAATGTACAATCCAATTGACTTTGTAAGTGGTACCTATGTTCAGCAACTACAAGGTTAAATGTACAATCTAATTGACTTTGTAAGTGGTACCTATGTTCAGCAACTACAAGGTTAAATGTACAATCCAGTTGACTTTGTAAGTGGTACCTATGTTCAGCAACTACAAGGTTAAATGTAGAATCTAATTGACTTTGTAAATGGTACCTATGTTCAGGAACTCCAAGGTTAAATGTACAATCTAATTGACTTTGTAAGTGGTACCTATGTTCAGCAACTACAAGGTTAAATGTACAATCTAATTGACTTTGTAAGTGGTACCTATGTTCAGCAACTACAAGGTTGAATGTACAATCCAATTGACTTTGTAAGTGGTACCTATGTTCAGCAACTACAAAGTTAAATGTACAATCTAATTGACTTTGTAAATGGTACCTATGTTCAGGAACTCCAAGGTTAAATGTACAATCTAATTGACTTTGTAAGTGGTACCTATGTTCAGCAACTACAAGGTTAAATGTACAATCCAATTGACTTTGTAAGTGGTACCTATGTTCAGCAACTACAAGGTTAAATGTAGAATCTAATTGACTTTGTAAATGGTACCTATGTTCAGGAACTCCAAGGTTAAATGTACAATCTAATTTACTATTATTAAGAATGCTACTGGACATGTCCATAGTTACGAATTAGGGAACCTTATCATTTGCAACAGTTTAGGAAAGTATAAATTTATGTCAATGGACTGCTGACACATTATGGGAAACTGATCTCCAAATTATTTGGGGATTTACATGCTAGTGTCATCGAAGATGAGCTAATAATAGTAGTTACTGTACAAACTGCTTGTACTTTTAGGTGTACCAGTATACGCCAGCAATTATACAAAGATAAATGTACTGTCAATGGAGTGCTAAACACATTATAGGAAATTGATCTCCAAGTTATTTGGGGATTTACATGCTAGTGTCATCGAAGAGGAGCCAATAATAGTAGTTAAATACTAGTTACTGTACACACTACATGTACTTTTAGGTGTACCAGTATACGCCAGCAATTATACAACGATAAATATGACCTGCTTCTATAGAGATATCTTGGAACAAAATGGTAAAGAAATTATTACTATGGCGAAATTAATTATTATCATTATTACTTACTAAGCTACAACCCTAGTTGGAAAAGCGGGACGCTACAAACCCAGGGGTTCCAACAGGGAAAACAGTCCAGTGAGGAAAGAATGGTAAAGAAATGGTTACTATGGCGAAATTAATTATTAAGATTATTACTTGCCAAGCTACAACCCTAGTTAGGAACGGCGGGACGCGACAAGCCCAAGGGCTCCAACAGGGAAAAAAGCCCAGTGAGGAAAGGATGGTAAAGAAATTGTTACTATGGCGAAATTAATTATTAATATCATTACTTGCTAAGCTACAACCCTAGTTAGGAAAGTGGGGCGCTACAAGCCCAAGGGCTCCAACAGGGAAAACAGTCCAGTGAGGAAAGGATGGTAAAGAAATTGTTACTATGGCGAAATTAATTATTAATATTATTACTTGCCAAGCTAAAACCCTAGTTGGAAAAGCAGGACGCTACAAGCCTAGGGGTTCCAACAGGGAAAACAGTCCAGTGAGGAAAGGATGGTAAAGAAATTGTTACTATGGTGAAATTAATTATTAATATTATTACTTACTAAGCTACAACCCTAGTTGGAAAAGCGGGACACTACAAACCCAAGGGTTCTAACAGGGAAAACAGTCCAGTGAGGAAAGGTTGGTAAAGAAATTGTTACTATGGTGAAATTAATTATTAATATTATTCCTTATTAAGCTACAACCCTAGTTGGAAAAGCAGGACACTACAAGCCCAGGGTTTCCAACAGGGAAAACAGTCCAGTGAGGAAAGAATGGTAAAGAAATTGTTACTATGGTGAAATTAATTATTATTATTATTACTTACTAAGCCACTACCCTAGTTGGAAAAGCAGGACGCTACAAGCCCAGGGGTTCCAACAGGGGAAACAGTCCAGTGAGGAAAGGAAATAAGGAAAAACTACAAGAGAAGTTTAAGAGCAGTAATAGCATTAGAATAAATTTTTCATATATAAATTATAAAAAAAAAATTAATACTAAGAGGATAAAAACTTGAAAATAACGAGAGGACGAAAACAAGATAGAATAGCGTACTCGAATGTACGCTCAAATAATTCCGTAATACAATGGCTTTCAAAACAATCTCTTTAAGAAACTTATCCCTTATCTATTTTTTAAGGATTTCAACTAGTTGTTCCACAAAATATAATTTCCTATCACATTTCTTCGGTGCAAAAATATGAACCTAGAACTGGAATATCTTATTGTATCTAGTAAGTCATATATTTTCTGAATAATAATAATAATAATAATAATAATAATAATAATAATAATAATAATAATAATAAATGATAATAATAGGGAAGTAGGGAATATGGGGAAAGGAAGAGTACCCCTGGATACAATCCAGTTTATAGCTCAAAGGCAGGTACTCGGGATGGGAAAGATTAAGGAAATAGGGAGAAAGAGAAGTATAGGAGAAGAATAAAAGAGAGGAGCAGACCCTCTTGCGATATTAGGGAATTGGTACTATTATTTTAGTCATTATATTTTCTGAATATCCTTCTCCTGCTCTATGAAGATACTAATGCAATATTTCCTTTAAATTAAAATATTTTATATAAGTTTATATCAAGACATTCTGTAATAGGTGTTTTCATTACGCTATTTATTAAATATTTATACTTTTTGGTATCTAAAGATCTTTTTTTTTCTTTTTTAATTTTAATTTCAATGCATTAATAGTTACTGTGGTCAAAAGCTCGATATATTGTACTTATAATGTTTTTCCTATGATCAAAATAAAACCGATTTGAAGCAAGAATATTCCTACATAAATATCGATTTCGTATAAATATAAAAAAAGATGATTATGGTATAGCTGTTCCTTGCCAAATAAATTCATACCTGGATAGATACTTATAACTTTATGAAAATAATTAATTTCAGCAATTTTAGGTATAATAAGAAATTACTTCAATTGTACAAAAAAAAAATTATTTTTTTTCTTATTTATTTATTTATTTATTTTTTGCTGTTATTTCAGGTTTATATTATCATACTAATACATTGTTTAGAAAAAGTGCAAACCATAGGTATGTCCATATCCAATGACTTAAAAATAAAATTTTGGATATATATAGAAAATATTATTTCTCCTGAAACCCACATTTATGATATAAGATATTTCCCAGTAGTAGTTAGAAAATCTTTAATTTAATTTCTTAGTTTTTGGTTGAAAGAAAGACTTATTTACTTAAAATTGATGATTTCTTAGTATCCTTATTATCAAATAATTATATCATTTACCAAGGGAATGTATTGTCCTGTACCAATTAATTAGAAATTATTTAGAAACTAGATTGAAATCCAAGCCCCTACAGAGAGAGAGAGAGAGAGAGAGAGAGAGAGAGAGAGAGAGAGAGAGAGAGAGAGAGAGAGAGAGAGAAGAGGAGAGAAAGAGAGGAGAAGAGAGAAGAGAGAAAGAGAGGAGAAGAGAGAAGAGAGAAAGAGAGAAGGAGAGAAGAGAGAAAGAGAGAAGAAGAGAGAAGAGAGAAGGAGAGAAGAGAGAAGGAGAGAAGAGAGAAAGAGAGGAGAAGAGAGAAGAGAGAAAGAGAGGAGAAGAGAGAAGAGAGAAAGAGAGAAGGAGAGAAGAGAGAAAGAGAGAAGAAGAGAGAAGAGAGAAGGAGAGAAGAGAGAAGGAGAGAAGAGAGAAAGAGAGAAGAGAGAAGAGAGAAAGAGAGAAGAGAGAAGAGAGAAAGAGAAGAGAGAAGAGAGAAAGAAAGAAAGAGAGAAGAGAGAAGAGAGAAAGAAAGAAAAAGAAAGAAAGAAAGAAATAAAGAGAGAAGAGAGAAAGAAAGAAAGAAAGAAAGAAAGAAATAAAGAGAGAAGAGAGAAAGAAAGAAAAAGAAAGAAAGAAAGAAATAAAGAGAGAAGAGAGAAAGAAAGAAAAAGAAAGAAAGAAAGAAATAAAGAGAAGAGAGAAAGAAAGAAAGAAAGAAAGAAAGAAAGAAAGAAAGAGAGAGAGAGAGAGAGAGAGAGAGAGAGAGAGAGAGAGAGAGAGAGAGAGAGAGAGAGAGAGGAAGGGAATTCAGTAAAAAGAATGTATAACCTACATAGCGTTGATTTTATTACTAAGCAACCATAAAGAATAATTAAACCAACTTTATGTGTATATATTCCTTAACCATTGGTTTCCCCCCTCGCCAACGTCCGGAGACGGGAAATTCATTAAAACTAAGAATTTATGATAGTGTGTGTTCGCAAGCGTTCTTTTTTTATCATCACGGGTTACCCCCTTGCGTTCAATTAATTCATATAGACTTGAACTCTCACTGTTCTATATAGTTTATTTTCTCTTGTTACAGTTATGAAAAACGAGCTGCGTTCTTTGCAGAATGTTTAAGATTTATCGACGAAATATTTCAGATATGCATTTCTCGATTCATTTTCCGTGTTGGGCTACTTCTCTATCTGAAGCGTTTCAGTGTTTGGATTTTTAATCCCTGGCTACAGCTTTGTTTTTAATAATAATAAAAGTGATAAATGACAGCTATTCACCTCCTCAAGGTAATTGCATATTAATATCATAAACAAAGACAGAAGAGG
>NC_090727.1:68048907-68091407 GCF_036898095.1 Palaemon carinicauda | reverse complement strand
GTCTTAGATATCTAAGTACTCATTTCCCATTACCATAATAATTATGAGAGAGATATGAGAGATCACTCGAGGAGTGCCATATGAAGATGAGATCATGGTGAGGAGTAGATGGAGATGGTTTGGGCACGTCCTTCGCAATCTCCAAGAGAGATTATTTCACCAAGCTTTCAACTGGGCTCCATAAGGCGCTGGAAGAGTTGGAGGACCCAGGCCTACATGGCTAAGGACTATGAAGCGCGAAGTAGGAGAAGATGAATGGGGAAGTATTGAATTAAAAGCTCAAGATAGTCTCTAACCGAGGCTCTTTGCGTCAATAGGAGTAGGAGGAGATGATGATGCAATAAAAGTAGTCTTGATCATCTCGGCTGATCATTCCCATTACCTTACTGTAAATCTTTCGTCTTCGAGACCAATAGAGGAATATGATGAATACCTACATTTTTTTTTCTTTTTGGGGAAAAAAGTCCCTCTTGACATTCGATTAAGTGTACGATTCATTACTAAGGGGTAGAGTTCTCTTTCTTGAGGGTACACTCGGGCACACTATTCTATCTTATTTCTCTTCCTCTTGTTTTGTTGATTTTTTTTAGAGTTAAATATTTATTTTAATTTTGTTACATTTCTTAAAATATTTTGTTTTATTATTAATTCCTTCTCTTGTATTTTATTTCCATATCCTTTCCTCACGGGGATACTTTCCATGTTGGAGCCCTTGGGGTTACATCATCTTGCTTTTCCAACTATCGTTGTAGCTTAGCCTATAATAATAATAACAATAATAACAATTATAACAATAATAACAATAATGATAATAATAATAATAAAAAAAAAAAAAAAATAATAATAATAATAATAATAATAATAATAATAATAATAATAATAATAATAATAATAATAATAATAATAATAATAATAATAATAATAAATACTTTATTTTGGGTTACTAATCACAAATTTACGTGCGGAATTGAAATAAATTGATATTTTGTAATCTAGTAACATAGCAAGTTGTAACTTTTTTTTTTCTTTTAGAAATAAAAAGCCAAATACCCAAAGGGTGCCTCTTACGAATTTTTGTTTCCACTGTCTCTTGGGTTAGAGTTCCCTTGCTTGAGGGTACATCCACTGTCCTAGGTTAGAGTTTCCTTGCTTGAGGGTACATCCACTGTCCTGGGTTAGAGTTTCCTTGCTTGAGGGTACATCCACTGTCCTGGGTTAAGAGTTCCCTTGCTTGAGGGTACATCCACTGTCCTGGGTTACAGTTCACTTGCTTGAGGGTACATCCACTGTCCTGGATTAGAGTTCCCTTGCTTGAGGGTACATCCATTGTCCCGGGTTACAGTTCACTTGCTTGAGGATACATCCACTGTCCTGGGTTAAGAGTTCCCTTGCTTGAGGGTACATCAACTGTCCTGGGTTACAGTTCACTTGCTTGAGGGTACATCCACTGTCCTGGATTAGAGTTCCCTTGCTTGAGGGTACATCCATTGTCCCGGGTTACAGTTCACTTGCTTGAGGATACATCCACTGTCCTGGGTTAAGAGTTTCCTTGCTTGAGGGTACATCCACTGTCCTGGGTTAGAGTTTCCTTGCTTGAGGGTACATCCACTGTCCTGGGTTAAGAGTTCCCTTGCTTGAGGGTACATCCACTGTCCTGGGTTACAGTTCACTTGCTTGAGGGTACATCCACTGTCCTGGATTAGAGTTCCCTTGCTTGAGGGTACATCCATTGTCCCGGGTTACAGTTCACTTGCTTGAGGATACATCCACTGTCCTGGGTTAGAGTTCCCTTGCTTGAGGGTACATCCACTGTCCTGGGTTACAGTTCACTTGCTTAAGGGTACATCCACTGTCCTGGATTAGAGTTCCCTTGCTTGAGGGTACATCCATTGTCCCGGGTTACAGTTCACTTGCTTGAGGATACATCCACTGTCCTGGGTTAAGAGTTCCCTTGCTTGAGGGTACATCCACTGTCCTGGGTTACAGTTCACTTGCTTGAGGGTACATCCACTGTCCTGGATTAGAGTTCCCTTGCTTGAGGGTACATCCATTGTCCCGGGTTACAGTTCACTTGCTTGAGGATACATCCACTGTCCTGGGTTAAGAGTTCCCTTGCTTGAGGGTACATCAACTGTCCTGGGTTACAGTTCACTTGCTTGAGGGTACATCCACTGTCCTGGATTAGAGTTCCCTTGCTTGAGGGTACATCCATTGTCCCGGGTTACAGTTCACTTGCTTGAGGATACATCCACTGTCCTGGGTTAGAGTTCCCTTGCTTGAGGGTACATCCACTGTCCTGGGTTACAGTTCACTTGCTTGAGGGTACATCCACTGTCCTGGATTAGAGTTCCCTTGCTTGAGGGTACATCCATTGTCCCGGGTTACAGTTCACTTGCTTGAGGATACATCCACTGTCCTGGGTTAAGAGTTCCCTTGCTTGAGGGTACATCCACTGTCCTGGGTTACAGTTCACTTGCTTGAGGGTACATCCACTGTCCTGGATTAGAGTTCCCTTGCTTGAGGGTACATCCATTGTCCCGGGTTACAGTTCACTTGCTTGAGGATACATCCACTGTCCTGGGTTAGAGTTCCCTTGCTTGAGGGTACATCCACTGTCCTGGGTTAGAGTTCCCTTGCTTGAGGATACATTCACTTTCCTGGGTTAGAGTTCCCTTGCTTGAGGGTACATCCACTGTCCTGGGTTAGAGTTCCCTTGCTCGAGGGTACATCAACTGTCCTGGGTTAGAGTTCCCTTGCTTGAGGGTACATCCACTGTCCTGGGTTAAGAGTTCCCTTGCTTGAGGGTACATCCACTGTCCTGGGTTACAGTTCACTTGCTTGAGGGTACATCCATTGTCCTGGGTTAGAGTTCCCTTGCTTGAGGGTACATCCACTGTCCTGGGTTACAGTTCACTTGCTTGAGGATACATCCACTGTCCTGGGTTAGAATTCCCTTGCTTGAGGGTACATCCACTGTCCTGGGTTAGAATTCCCTTGCTTGAGGGTACATCCACTGTCCTGGGTTAGACTTCCCTTGCTTGAGGGTACATCCACTGTCCTGGGTTAGAGTTCCCTTGCTTGAGGGTACATCCACTGTCCTGGGTTAGAGTTCCCTTGCTTGAGGGTACACTCTGCCACACTATTGTATCTTATTTCTCTCCCTCTTGTTATTTTGAAGTTTTTATCCTCATGTTTTTTTTAAGTTTTTATATTGTATATATATATATATATATATATATATATATATATATATATATATATATATATATATATATAATGTGTGTGTGTGTGTGTGTGTGTGTGTAAAATTTATCTTAATGTTATTATTGTTCTTCAACTTTTCGTGTACTTTATTTCCTTAGTTCCTTGCCTCACTGGGCTATTTCTTCACGTTGGAGCCCATAGCCTTATAGCATCCTGCTTATCCAAATAGGGTTGTAGCTAAACAAGTAATAATAATAATATTAATAATGATAATAATATTATTATTATCATCATAATTATTATAAATAAATGGTGACCAATACTTAACTCTTTGTTCTTTTTTGGAAAATAATACACAATTTCATTTTCAAGATTATAGCACTGTCAAACATTACATTTCATAGGAGTAGGTTTTGGTATTCTAATACCCATCATTACTATAATGTACCCAACGTACTGCATCTTGATTCAGGCTGAAATGTCAAACATTCCCCAACATAACTATGCTAAGTAGGGGTAAATGATTCGAGATTCCCCCAGAGTACCATTGTTACGAACTCTGGTTCTTAATCGCATTATACATTTTGCTGCTTCATTTGGATCATGATCAATTGACCTGGTTTGTTAAAATTTCTGTTTGTGCAAATATGATTAAGAACAATCTTGCATTGCATATCTGTTATTGCCTTTTTGTTCAATTTCCTTTTTACCTCCTTAAATTGGCGGAGGTAATGTTTTACTCCCATTTTGTGTGTTTGTTTGTTTGTAAATAGCTTCCTGGACACAATTTTGATTGTAGATTAATTAAAAGTGCAGGGATTAGCTGTTACGTGAAAAGCTGGAAATATTAAATTTTGGAAGGTCAAGGTCAAAGTTCAAGGTCACGGTCAAGTAAAATGTCCAATTCACGTAATCAGCCATAAGTTTGGACATCGTTGTCACAGAGACTTCAAACTTGGTTCATAATTGAGTGTATGGAAATCCACGCCAATTAATACATGTAAAGGTCAAGGTCAAGGTCGAGCAAAAGGTCAAGAAATAAGGTGCTGCAATGGATGTCTGTGCTCTACTGAGTGCCCCTCTAAAGATAGCTCTCCATTTCTTATCCATATGACTTATGCTTCGCTGTCTTGGGTTAAAGTTTACCTGCTTGAGGGTACACTCAGGGTCGCTGTTCTCTATTATGTTTCCTTATTTCCTTTCCTCACTGGATCATTTTCCCTGTTGGAGCCCTTGGGCATATAACATCCTGTTTTCTAACTAGGGTTGTGGCTTTGCTGGTAAAAAAAAAAAAAAAAAAAAAAAAAAAAAACAACGATAACAACATGCTTCATTCGTATACGAGAGAGGAGGTAGTGTTACAATGGATATAATAATAGCATTATTAACAGCAGTATCTATTTAAATGGTGAAAATATGTAGAAAATTATAGACGCAGAAGGAAAATTAAATGATGTTTTGGAATATGAAGCTGCTTCGAGGATTTATTAATCAGTTCACTTAGATAACCCATTTTTCCCCCCAGAATTACATCTTCATATTTAGATTGAAAAAAAAAATAACTTATCCTTTACTGCCCATCAAATGATGAAGACAGTTTTAAGAGTAAGAAATATAATTGGAACTGTTGTTTAGCCTGAAAAATATGCTTTAAAACCATTCAGTGAGCTCGTAAAATTCTGGGATTTGAAAATATATTTGTACGCGTGAAACCTTCGAAGCTCTGCAACTTTCTTCTTCTTCTTCCCCACCATTATCCCTACATTGAGGGGTCGGTGGCCTGAGGCGCCCTCTCCAATGCTTTCTATCAAAGGCATTCTCTTCTACCAAACCTCTTCTCTCCATATCAACCTACACCTTATCTCAACATCCAATCCTCTGCCTCCCTCTTGATCTTCTCCTCCTTACAGGCTCCTCCCAAGCCCTCCTCACTCCCTCCCCGCCCTCCATCCAACTGTTGATATTCTATAAAAGTGGTTTTATCAATATAGCATTGATTCTCATTACTTATTGCATGCGATAAGTGATCTGATATAGTAGTGATTCTCATTATTTTAAAGGCTGCAATAAGTGGCCATATTCATAGGGTAATCAATTCTCATGAAGTTAATGTGTGTAACAAGTTGTCTTATTCATAGGAAAGTTGGTCTCATTAACTTGATAAATTCGTTAATTGGCGAGATTGCAATTGTAAAAATTATCAAGTTGAGTGACATGGCTGTTTTCAATAGGCTGCCACAACTATCATATGCAATTTGCATAGCACTTCAAATGTCAAAATACTCCCCGGAAAACGACACTTTCTCTGGCATTGCATTGTTTCACTTCAAAACTAGACGGGCACTCGGTAGAGTGCAGGCCTCCGCCGCGGAAGCTTATTTCTCGACCTTTTGCTCGACCCTAACCTTTACCTTTGACTTTTAACATATGTTATTTGGCGTTGATTTACATACACTCAAATATGAACCAAGTTTAAAGTCTCTGTGACAACAATGTCCAAACTTATGTATGACAGATTACGTGAATTGGACACTTTGCTTGACTTTGACCTTAACATTTGACCTTGACATTCCAGATTTAATAATTTCCAGCTTTTAACACAAGTTAATCCCTGCAAGTCTCATTACTCTACGATTAAAATTGAGGCCAGGAAGCTGTTCACAAACAAACGAACACAGGGAAATAAATCATAACCTTCCAACATCGACTTATTTATCTATTTTCGTTTAGACAAATAATAATTACCACTACTATGGAGAGCTTCCAAAAACTCATATAGTTGGATAAAAATATCTTAATACTGACTAGGAGAATAAAAACACAATTTTCAATAATGTGGACTTTTTATTTGGATTAATATTTTCCGTCTGTGGGTCATTAATTTAGAGACTGCATCCCACTCCAGTAGTTTGTGTATATCTTTGCCAATAACACGATAATTTAACAAATTGAATTAATGTCGAACTCAAGCCAAGTGTCATAGTTCTAGTTTTCTCGTTCCGTTACTAAACACTTGACTGCAATCCCTGTAAAGAATAAAAGGAATAATTAATTCCTCAATATAAATACATGTTTATTGATAAAGCAGTAAAAAACATTATTTGACATGACAACTTAAACAGCAAATTGTTATTTTCAATAGAGTAATCCATGAGAGAGAGAGAGAGAGAGAGAGAGAGAGAGAGAGAGAGAGAGAGAGAGAGAGAGAGAGAGAGAGAGAGAGAGAGAGAATAAGCGAAATCATTAAAACGCCACTTGCATGTCAAGTATGTTTGATATGGAGCGTCTTTGAGGAAGAATTTTAAGAACAGTTAGAAATAAATATGATCGACAATATTATATAAATTAAGATTTCATTAGTCTTCATTATTCAAGTATGTTTATTTATATTTGTTCATGTATCATAAGATGTTAGTTTCTTTTTTTTTTTGCAAAAGATTTGGATAAAGTAAAGAGGTAATTCGATGTTAGCCATATTGTCTAAAAGTTGGTGTTTAAAGCTAACGAATGCATGCATGCATTAATGTGTATTTCATCCACACATGAAATGCACATGCATATTCATATGTTTATGCACGCATGAAATACACATGCATATTCATATGTATATTTATGCACACATGAAATACACATGCATATTCATATGTATATTTCATGCATGCATGAAATGCACATGTATATTCATATGTATATTTCATTCATGCATTAAATACACATGCATATTCATATGTATATTTCATTCATGCATTAAATACACATGCATATTCATATTTATATTTCAGGCATGCATGAAATAAACATGCATATTCATATGTATATTTATATCCATATGTATATTTAATGCGCACATGAAATATCCTTCCATATTCGTATGTATTTCATGCATTCATGAAATATACTTGCATATCGAATGTATTTCATGCATGCGTGAAATACATTTGCATATTCGTATGTATTTTGTGCGCGCATGAAATATACTTGCATATTCGTATTTATATTTCGTGCGCACATGAAATATACTTGCATATTCGTATGTATAATTTCATGCGCGTATGAAATATACTAGCATATTCGTATATATTTCTTGAGTGCATGAAATATACTCACATATTCGTATGTATTTCATGCTAGCATAAAATATACTTGCATATTCGTATGTACATTTCATGTGCGCATGGAATATACTTGCATATTCATATGTATAGTTCATGCGCGCATGAAATACTTTCATATTCATATGTATAGTTCATGCGCGCATGAAATACTTTCATATTCATATGTATATTTCATGCGCGCATGAAATATACTTGCATATTCGTAGGTATTTAATGCGCGCATAGAATATACTTCATATTCGTATTTATATTTCATGCTCGCATGAAATATACTTGCATATTCGTATGTATTTTATGTGCGAATGGAAAATACTTGCATATTCGTATGTATAGTTCATGCGCGCATGAAATATACTTGTATATTCGTATGTATAATTCATGCGCGCATGAAATATACTTGCATATTTGTATGTATTTTATGTGCGAATGGAAAATACTTGCATATTCGTATGTATATTTCATGCGCGTATAAAATACTTGCGTATTCGTATGTATATATCATGAGCGCATGAAATACTTGCATATTCGTATGTATATATTATGCGTGCATGAACTTCTTGCATATTCGTATATATTTCATGCGCGCATGAAATACTTCCATATTAGTATGAATATTTCAATCGCGCATGAAATACCTGCATATTTGTATGTATATTTCATCAACGCATGATATACTTGCATATTTGTATGTATAATTAATGAGCATTGAAATACTTGCATATTCTTATGTACGTTTCATGTGTGCATGAAATACTTGCATATTCATATGTATATTTCATGCCCGCATCAAATACTTGCATATTCGTATGTATATTTCAAGCTCATCAAATGCTTGCATATTCGTATGTATTTCATGCTAGCATAAAATATACTTGCATATTCGTATGTACATTTCATGTGCGCATGGAATATACTTGCATATTCATATGTATAGTTCATGCGCGCATGAAATACTTTCATATTCATATGTATAGTTCATGCGCGCATGAAATACTTTCATATTCATATGTATATTTCATGCGCGCATGAAATATACTTGCATATTCGTAGGTATTTAATGCGCGCATAGAATATACTTCATATTCGTATTTATATTTCATGCTCGCATGAAATATACTTGCATATTCGTATGTATTTTATGTGCGAATGGAAAATACTTGCATATTCGTATGTATAGTTCATGCGCGCATGAAATATACTTGTATATTCGTATGTATAATTCATGCGCGCATGAAATATACTTGCATATTCGTATGTATTTTATGTGCGAATGGAAAATACTTGCATATTCGTATGTATATTTCATGCGCGTATAAAATACTTGCGTATTCGTATGTATATATCATGAGCGCATGAAATACTTGCATATTCGTATGTATATATTATGCGTGCATGAACTTCTTGCATATTCGTATATATTTCATGCGCGCATGAAATACTTCCATATTAGTATGAATATTTCAATCGCGCATGAAATACCTGCATATTTGTATGTATATTTCATCAACGCATGATATACTTGCATATTTGTATGTATAATTAATGAGCATTGAAATACTTGCATATTCTTATGTACGTTTCATGTGTGCATGAAATACTTGCATATTCATATGTATATTTCATGCCCGCATCAAATACTTGCATATTCGTATGTATATTTCAAGCTCATCAAATGCTTGCATATTCGTATGTATATTTCATGAGCGCGCAGGAAATATACTTGCATACTCATATGTATAATTCATGCGCGCAAGAAATATATTCACATATTTGTATATCTATATAAGTATATTTCGTGCGCGCATGAAATATACTTGCATATATGTATGTGAATTTCATGCGCGCGTGAAATATACTTGCATATTTGTATGTATATTTCATGCGCGCATGAAATACAATTGCGTAATCGTATGTATATTCGTAAGTATATTTTATGTGCGCATGCAATATATATACAAATATGCTAGTTTTTCATAGGCACATGATATATAAACACGAATATGCAAGATTATTTCATGTGCGCATAAAATATGCATATGAAGATGGTAGTAAATTTCGTGAGCGCATGAAATACATTCGAATATGGAAGTAAATTTTATGCGCGCTTGCAATATATATACGAATATGCAAGTATATTTCATGTGCGCATGAAATATAAACACACATTTACAAGTGTATATCTTGCATGCAGGGTATATAACGAATATGCAAGTATATTTCATGAGAGCATAAAATATACATATATAAGTATATTTCATGCGCGCTTGAAATATTTGCTAATTCGTATGTATATTTCATGCACGCATGAAATACTAGCATATTTGTATGTTTGTTTTATGCACGCATGGAATAGTTGCATATTTGTATGTATATTTCATGTGCGCATGAAATACTTTTATATTCATATGTATATTTCATGCGCTCATGAAATATACTTGCATTTTCGTAGGTATTTAATGCGCGCATAGAATATACTTCATATTCGTATGTATATTTCATGCTCGCATGAAATATTCTTGCATATTCATATGTATATTTCATGCGCGCATGAAATATACTTGCATATTCGTATGTATATTTCAAGCGCGCATGAAATGCTTGCATATTTGTAAGTATATATCATGCGCGCATGAAATGCTTGCATATTTGTATGTATATTTCATGCGCATGAAATACTTGCATATTTTTATGTATATTTCATGCGCACATGAAATGTTTGCATATTTGTATGTGTTTCATGTGCGCATGAAATACTTGCATATACATTAGTAAATTTCATGCACGCATGAAATATACACACGAATATGCAAGTATATTTCATGTGCTCATAAAATATGCATACAAATATGGTAGTAAATTTCATGAGCGCATGAAATACATTCGAATATGGAAGTAATTTTCATGCGCGCTTGAAATATACATACGAATATGCAAGTATATTTCATGTGTGCATGATATATAACGAATATGCAAGTATATTTCTTGCGAGCATAAAATACTAGCATATTTGTATGAATGTTTTATCAACACATGGAATAGTTGCATATTTGTATGTATATTTCATGTGCACATAAAATACTTACATATTCGTATGTATATTTCATGCGCGCATGAAATATACTTGCATATTTGTATATTTAATGCGCGCATAAAATATACTTGCATATTCGTACGTATATTTCATGTGCGCATGAAATATGCTTGCATATTCCTATGTATATTTCATGCGTGCATGAAATATACTTGCATATTCCTATGTATATTTCATGTGCGCATGAAATATACTTGCATATTCGTATGTATATTTCATGCGCCAATAAAAATCTTGCATATATTTGTATGTATATTTCATGCACATGAAACGCTTGCATATTTGTATGTATATTTCATCCGCGCATGAAATGCTTGCATATTTGTATGTATATTTCATGCGCGCATGAAATGCTTGCATATTTGTATGTATATTTCAGGCGTGCAGGAAATGCTTGCATATTTCTATGTATATTTCATGCACGCATGAAATGCTTGCATATTCATAAGTATATTTGGAGCGCGCATGAAATATATTTACATATTCATACGTATATTTCAAGCGCGAATGAAATATTCTTACATATTGGTACGTATATTTCAAAGGCGCATGAAATATACTTGCATATTTGTATGTATTTCATGCGCGCATGAAATGATTGCATATTTGGATGTATATTTCATGCACGCATGAAATGCTTGCATATAAAAACGTATATTTACAGCCCGCATGAAATATACTTATATATTGGTACGTATTTTTCAAGCGCGCACGAAATATACTTATATATTGGTACATATTTTTAAAATGCGCATAAAATATACTTGCATATTTGTATGTATATTTCATGCTCGCAAGGAGTATACTTGCATATTCGTATGTATATTTCATGCGTGCATGAAATGTACTTGCATATTTATATAAATATTCCAGGTAGACATGAAATATACTTGTATATTCGTATATTTTTTGCGCGCATGAAATATACATACGAAGTTGCAAGAATATTTCATCCGCGCATGAAATATAAATACGAATGCAAGTATTTTTCATGCGCGCATGAAATATACATACGAATATGGTATTAAATTTCATGCGCGCATGAAATATACAATAGAATATGCAAGTATATTTCATGCGCGCATGAAATATACATACACATGCAAGTATATTCAATGCGAGCATAAAATATAGACGGATATATGTATTTAATTCGCGCTAGTAACACTTAAAAATTCCTAAGTATATTTCATACGTGCAGGATATTCTTCCATATTTCTATGTACATTTCAAGCATGCATTAAATACTTGTATATTCTTATGCATATTTCGTGAGCGCATTAAATAGTGTTATTTTTCATGCGCGCATTAAATATGCTAGTATATTCCTATGTGTATTTCATGCGCGCATGAAATACTTGCATACTTGTATTTATATTTCCTGCGTGCATGAAATAAACATGCATATTCGAATGTATTTCATGCGGGCATGAAATACACTTGCATATTCGAATGTATTTCATGGGTGCAAGAAATAAACTTGCATATTCAAATGTATTTCATGGGTGCATGAAATACACTTGCATATTCGAATATATTTCATGCGCGCATGAAATACACTTGCATATTCGAATGTATTTCATGGGTGCATGAAATACACTTGCATATTCGAATGTATTTCATGCGCGCATGAAATACACTTGCATATTCGAATGTTTATCATGGGTGCATGAAATACACTTGCATATTCGAATGTATTTCATGCGCGCATGAAATACACTTGCATATTCGAATGTATTTCATGCACGCATGAAATACACTTGCATATTCGAATGTATTTCATGCACGCATGAAATACACTTGCATATTCGAATGTATTTCATGCGCGCATGAAATACACTTGCATATTCGAATGTATTTCATGCACGCATGAAATACACTTGCATATTTGAATGTATTTCATGCGTATTTCATGCACACATGAAATACACTTGCATATTCAAATGTATTTCATGCGCGCATGAAATACACTTGCATATTTGAATGTATTTCATGTGCGCATGAAATACTTGCATATTCTAATGTATTTCATGTGCGCATGAAATACACTTTCATATTCGATTGTATTTCATGCGCGCATGAAATACTTTCATATTCGAATGTATTTCATGCGCGCATGAAATACTTGCATATTCGAACGTATTTCATGCGCGCATGAAATGCATGCGCAAATGAAATATACATACGAATATATAATTATATTTCATGCACGCATGAAATATACATACGAATATGCAAGTATATTTCATGCGCGCATAAGATATACATACGAATATGCAAGTAAATTTCATGCGCACATGAAATATACATACGAATATGTAAGTGTATTCCATGCGCTCATGAAATATACAGTACATACGGATATGGAAGTATATTTCCTGCGTGAACTAGATAACATATGAATATCCAAGAATATTTCATGCGCTCATGAAATACACTTGCATATCCGAATGTATTTCATGTGCGCATGAATATACTTGCTCATTTGTATGTGTATTTCATATGTGCATGAAATAGATATACGAATATGCAATTATATGTATTCCATGCGGGCATGAAATATACATACGAGTATTTAAGTATTATTCCATGCGCGCATGAAATATATATAGGACTATGCAAGCATATTTAATGCACGCATGAAATATACATACGAATATGCAAGTATATTTCATGCGCGCATGATATATATATACGAATATATAATTATATCTCATGCGCGCATGAAATGTACATACGAATATGCAAGTATATTTCATGCGCACATGAAATATACGTATGAATATGAAAGTATATTTCATGCGCGCATGAAATGCTTATGAATATGCAACTATATTTCATGTGTACATGAAATAGTTACGAATATATAATTATATTTCATACGCGCATGAAATATACATACGAATATGCAAGTATATTTCATGCACGCATAAGATATGCATATGAATATGCAAGTAAATTTCATGCACGCATGAAATATACATACGAATATGCAAGTATATTTCCTGCATGCATTACATAACATATGAATATCCAAGAATATTTCATGCATACAAGAAATTTATTTGCATATTCTTATGTATATATCCTGCACGGATCAAATATACTAGCATACTCGTATGTATATTTCATGCGCGAATGGAACAATATATCTTTCGTAGGTATATTTCATAACACGCAAGAAATATACCTGCATGTGCTATTAAATTTCATGCCCGCATGAAATATACATACGAATATGATAGTAAATTTCATGCGCGCATGAAATATACATACGAATATACTAGTAAATTTCATGCACGCATGAAATATACATTCAAATATGCAAGCATATTTCATGCGCGCATGAAATATACATACACATGCAAGTATATTCAATGCGAGCATGAAATAGACGAATATACATATTCAATTCGCTCTTGAAATACTTGAAAATCCGTACGTATATTTCATGCGCGCATAAAATATACTTGCATATTCGTACGTATATTTCATGTGCGCATGAAATATGCTTGCATATTCCTATGTATATTTCATGCGTGCATGAAATATACTTGCATATTCCTATGTATATTTCATGCGCCAATAAAAATCTTGCATATATTTGTATGTATATTTCATGCACATGAAATGATTGCATATTTTTGTATATTTCATGCGCGCATGAAATGCTTTCATACTTGTATGTATATTTCATGCGCGCATGAAACGCTTGCATACACTTGTATTTATATTTCATGCACGCATGAAACGCTTGCATATTTGTATGTATATTTCATCCGCGCATGAAATGCTTGCATATTTGTATGTATATTTCATGCGCGCATGAAATGCTTGCATATTTGTATGTATATTTCAGGCGTGCAGGAAATGCTTGCATATTTCTATGTATATTTCATGCACGCATGAAATGCTTGCATATTCATAAGTATATTTGGAGCGCGCATGAAATATATTTACATATTCATACGTATATTTCAAGCGCGAATGAAATATTCTTACATATTGGTACGTATATTTCAAAGGCGCATGAAATATACTTGCATATTTGTATGTATTTCATGCGCGCATGAAATGATTGCATATTTGGATGTATATTTCATGCACGCATGAAATGCTTGCATATAAAAACGTATATTTACAGCCCGCATGAAATATACTTATATATTGGTACGTATTTTTCAAGCGCGCACGAAATATACTTATATATTGGTACATATTTTTAAAATGCGCATAAAATATACTTGCATATTTGTATGTATATTTCATGCTCGCAAGGAGTATACTTGCATATTCGTATGTATATTTCATGCGTGCATGAAATGTACTTGCATATTTATATAAATATTCCAGGTAGACATGAAATATACTTGTATATTCGTATATTTTTTGCGCGCATGAAATATACATACGAAGTTGCAAGAATATTTCATCCGCGCATGAAATATAAATACGAATGCAAGTATTTTTCATGCGCGCATGAAATATACATACGAATATGGTATTAAATTTCATGCGCGCATGAAATATACAATAGAATATGCAAGTATATTTCATGCGCGCATGAAATATACATACACATGCAAGTATATTCAATGCGAGCATAAAATATAGACGGATATATGTATTTAATTCGCGCTAGTAACACTTAAAAATTCCTAAGTATATTTCATACGTGCAGGATATTCTTCCATATTTCTATGTACATTTCAAGCATGCATTAAATACTTGTATATTCTTATGCATATTTCGTGAGCGCATTAAATAGTGTTATTTTTCATGCGCGCATTAAATATGCTAGTATATTCCTATGTGTATTTCATGCGCGCATGAAATACTTGCATACTTGTATTTATATTTCCTGCGTGCATGAAATAAACATGCATATTCGAATGTATTTCATGCGGGCATGAAATACACTTGCATATTCGAATGTATTTCATGGGTGCAAGAAATAAACTTGCATATTCAAATGTATTTCATGGGTGCATGAAATACACTTGCATATTCGAATATATTTCATGCGCGCATGAAATACACTTGCATATTCGAATGTATTTCATGGGTGCATGAAATACACTTGCATATTTGTATGTATTTCATGCGCGCATGAAATGATTGCATATTTGGATGTATATTTCATGCACGCATGAAATGCTTGCATATAAAAACGTATATTTCAAGCCCGCATGAAATATACTTATATATTGGTACGTATTTTTCAAGCGCGCACGAAATATACTTATATATTGGTACATATTTTTAAAATGCGCATAAAATATACTTGCATATTTGTATGTATATTTCATGCTCGCAAGGAGTATACTTGCATATTCGTATGTATATTTCATGCGTGCATGAAATGTACTTGCATATTTATATAAATATTCCAGGTAGACATGAAATATACTTGTATATTCGTATATATTTTTTGCGCGCATGAAATATACATACGAAGTTGCAAGAATATTTCATCCGCGCATGAAATATAAATACGAATGCAAGTAATTTTCATGCGCGCATGAAATATACATACGAATATGGTATTAAATTTCATGCGCGCATGAAATATACAATAGAATATGCAAGTATATTTCATGCGCGCATGAAATATACATACACATGCAAGTATATTCAATGCGAGCATAAAATATAGACGGATATATGTATTTAATTCGCGCTAGTAACACTTAAAAATTCCTAAGTATATTTCAGACGTGCAGGATATTCTTCCATATTTCTATGTACATTTCAAGCATGTATTAAATACTTGTATATTCTTATGCATATTTCGTGAGCGTATTAAATAGTGTTATTTTTCATGCGCGCATTGAATATGCTAGAATATTCCTATGTGTATTTCATGCGCGCATGAAATACTTGCATACTTGTATTTATATTTCCTGCGTGCATGAAATAAACATGCATATTCGAATGTATTTCATGCGGGCATGAAATACACTTGCATATTCGAATGTATTTCATGGGTGCAAGAAATAAACTTGCATATTCAAAGGTATTTCATGGGTGCATGAAATACACTTGCATATTCGAATATATTTCATGCGCGCATGAAATACACTTGCATATTCGAATGTATTTCATGGGTGCATGAAATACACTTGCATATTCGAATGTATTTCATGCGTATTTCATGCACACATGAAATACACTTGCATATTCAAATGTATTTCATGCGCGCATGAAATACACTTGCATATTCGAATGTATTTCATGTGCGCATGAAATACTTGCATATTCTAATGTATTTCATGTGCGCATGAAATACACTTTCATATTCGATTGTATTTCATGCGCGCATGAAATACTTTCATATTCGAATGTATTTCATGCACGCATGAAATACTTGCATATTCGAACGTATTTCATGCGCGCATGAAATGCATGCGCAAATGAAATATACATACGAATATATAATTATATTTCATGCACGCATGAAATATACATACGAATATGCAAGTATATTTCATGCGCGCATAAGATATACATACGAATATGCAAGTAAATTTCATGCGCACATGAAATATGCATACGAATATGTAAGTGTATTCCATGCGCTCATGAATATACAGTACATACGGATATGGAAGTATATTTCCTGCGTGAACTAGATAACATATGAATATCCAAGAATATTTCATGCGCTCATGAAATACACTTGCATATCCGAATGTATTTCATGTGCGTATGAATATACTTGCTCATTTGTATGTGTATTTCATGCGTGCATGAAATAGATATACGAATATGCAATTATATGTATTCCATGCGGGCATGAAATATACATACGAGTATTTAAGTATTATTCCATGCGCGCATGAAATATATATAGGAATATGCAAGCATATTTAATGCACGCATGAAATATACATACGAAT
The DNA here is from genome assembly GCF_036898095.1 of Palaemon carinicauda. Lineage (NCBI taxonomy): Eukaryota > Metazoa > Arthropoda > Malacostraca > Decapoda > Palaemonidae > Palaemon > Palaemon carinicauda. The sequence continues at coordinate 68,074,098 of NC_090727.1, read as the reverse complement.
ATGCAAGTATATTTCATGCGCGCATGATATATATATATACAAATATATAATTATATCTCATGCGCGCATGAAATGTACATACGAATATGCAAGTATATTTCATGCGCACATGAAATATACGTATGAATATGAAAGTATATTTCATGCGCGCATGAAATGCTTATGAATATGCAACTATATTTCATGTGTACATGAAATAGTTACGAATATATAATTATATTTCATACGCGCATGAAATATACATACGAATATGCAAGTATATTTCATGCACGCATAAGATATGCATATGAATATGCAAGTAAATTTCATGCACGCATGAAATATACATACGAACATGCAAGTATATTTCCTGCATGCATTACATAACATATGAATATCCAAGAATATTTCATGCATACAAGAAATTTATTTGCATATTCTTATGTATATATCCTGCACGGATCAAATATACTAGCATACTCGTATGTATATTTCATGCGCGAATGGAACAATATATCTTTCGTAGGTATATTTCATAACACGCAAGAAATATACCTGCATGTGCTATTAAATTTCATGCCCGCATGAAATATACATACGAATATGATAGTAAATTTCATGCGCGCATGAAATATACATACGAATATACTAGTAAATTTCATGCACGCATGAAATATACATTCAAATATGCAAGCATATTTCATGCGCGCATGAAATATACATACACATGCAAGTATATTCAATGCGAGCATGAAATAGACGAATATACATATTCAATTCGCTCTTGAAATACTTGAAAATCCGTACGTATATTTCATGCGCGCATAAAATATACTTGCATATTCGTACGTATATTTCATGTGCGCATGAAATATGCTTGCATATTCCTATGTATATTTCATGCGAGCATGAAATATACTTGCATATTCCTATGTATATTTCATGCGCCAATAAAAATCTTGCATATATTTGTATGTATATTTCATGCACATGAAATGATTGCATATTTTTGTATATTTCATGCGCGCATGAAATGCTTTCATACTTGTATGTATATTTCATGCGCGCATGAAACGCTTGCATACACTTGTATTTATATTTCATGCACGCATGAAACGCTTGCATATTTGTATGTATATTTCATCCGCGCATGAAATGCTTGCATATTTGTATGTATATTTCATGCGCGCATGAAATGCTTGCATATTTGTATGTATATTTCAGGCGTGCAGGAAATGCTTGCATATTTCTATGTATATTTCATGCACGCATGAAATGCTTGCATATTCATAAGTATATTTGGAGCGCGCATGAAATATATTTACATATTCATACGTATATTTCGAGCGCGAATGAAATATTCTTACATATTGGTACGTATATTTCAAAGGCGCATGAAATATACTTGCATATTTGTATGTATTTCATGCGCGCATGAAATGATTGCATATTTGGATGTATATTTCATGCACGCATGAAATGCTTGCATATAAAAACGTATATTTCAAGCCCGCATGAAATATACTTATATATTGGTACGTATTTTTCAAGCGCGCACGAAATATACTTATATATTGGTACATATTTTTAAAATGCGCATAAAATATACTTGCATATTTGTATGTATATTTCATGCTCGCAAGGAGTATACTTGCATATTCGTATGTATATTTCATGCGTGCATGAAATGTACTTGCATATTTATATAAATATTCCAGGTAGACATGAAATATACTTGTATATTCGTATATATTTTTTGCGCGCATGAAATATACATACGAAGTTGCAAGAATATTTCATCCGCGCATGAAATATAAATACGAATGCAAGTATTTTTCATGCGCGCATGAAATATACATACGAATATGGTATTAAATTTCATGCGCGCATGAAATATACAATAGAATATGCAAGTATATTTCATGCGCGCATGAAATATACATACACATGCAAGTATATTCAATGCGAGCATAAAATATAGACGGATATATGTATTTAATTCGCGCTAGTAACACTTAAAAATTCCTAAGTATATTTCATACGTGCAGGATATTCTTCCATATTTCTATGTACATTTCAAGCATGTATTAAATACTTGTATATTCTTATGCATATTTCGTGAGCGTATTAAATAGTGTTATTTTTCATGCGCGCATTAAATATGCTAGTATATTCCTATGTGTATTTCATGCGCGCATGAAATACTTGCATACTTATATTTATATTTCCTGCGTGCATGAAATAAACATGCATATTCGAATGTATTTCATGCGGGCATGAAATACACTTGCATATTCGAATGTATTTCATGGGTGCAAGAAATAAACTTGCATATTCAAATGTATTTCATGGGTGCATGAAATACACTTGCATATTCGAATATATTTCATGCGCGCATGAAATACACTTGCATATTCGAATGTATTTCATGGGTGCATGAAATACACTTGCATATTCGAATGTATTTCATGCGTATTTCATGCACACATGAAATACACTTGCATATTCAAATGTATTTCATGCGCGCATGAAATACACTTGCATATTCGAATGTATTTCATGTGCGCATGAAATACTTGCATATTCTAATGTATTTCATGTGCGCATGAAATACACTTTCATATTCGATTGTATTGCATGCGCGCACGAAATACTTTCATATTCGAATGTATTTCATGCACGCATGAAATACTTGCATATTCGAACGTATTTCATGCGCGCATGAAATGCATGCGCAAATGAAATATACATACGAATATATAATTATATTTCATGCACGCATGAAATATACATACGAATATGCAAGTATATTTCATGCGCGCATAAGATATACATACGAATATGCAAGTAAATTTCATGCGCACATGAAATATGCATACGAATATGTAAGTGTATTCCATGCGCTCATGAATATACAGTACATACGGATATGGAAGTATATTTCCTGCGTGAACTAGATAACATATGAATATCCAAGAATATTTCATGCGCTCATGAAATACACTTGCATATCCGAATGTATTTCATGTGCGCATGAATATACTTGTTCATTTGTATGTGTATTTCATGCGTGCATGAAATAGATATACGAATATGCAATTATATGTATTCCATGCGGGCATGAAATATACATACGAGTATTTAAGTATTATTCCATGCGCGCATGAAATATATATAGGAATATGCAAGCATATTTAATGCACGCATGAAATATACATACGAATATGCAAGTATATTTCATGCGCGCATGATATATATATACGAATATATAATTATATCTCATGCGCGCATGAAATGTACATACGAATATGCAAGTATATTTCATGCGCACATGAAATATACGTATGAATATGAAAGTATATTTCATGCGCGCATGAAATGCTTACGAATATGCAACTATATTTCATGTGTACATGAAATAGTTACGAATATATAATTATATTTCATACGCGCATGAAATATACATACGAATATGCAAGTATATTTCATGCACGCATAAGATATGCATATGAATATGCAAGTAAATTTCATGCACGCATGAAATATACATACGAACATGCAAGTATATTTCCTGCATGCATTACATAACATATGAATATCCAAGAATATTTCATGCATACAAGAAATTTATTTGCATATTTTTATGTATATATCCTGCACGGATCAAATATACTAGCATACTCGTATGTATATTTCATGCGCGAATGGAACAATATATCTTTCGTAGGTATATTTCATAACACGCAAGAAATATACCTGCATGTGCTATTAAATTTCATTCCCGCATGAAATATACATACGAATATGATAGTAAATTTCATGCGCGCATGAAATATACATACGAATATACTAGTAAATTTCATGCACGCATGAAATATACATTCAAATATGCAAGCATATTTCATGCGCGCATGAAATATACATACACATGCAAGTATATTCAATGCGAGCATGAAATAGACGAATATACATATTCAATTCGCGCTTGAAATACTTGAAAATCCGTACGTATATTTCATGCGTGCATGAAATACTTGCATATTTGTGTGTATATTTCAAGCATGCATGAAATATAAATGCATATTTTTATGTATATTCCATACGCACATTAAATATGCTTGCATATTCCCATGTATAATTCATGCGCTCATGAAATACTTATATTCTCGTATTTATATTTCATGCTCGCATGAAATTTACTTGCAAATTCCTATTTATATTTCATGCGCGCATGGAATAATACTTAAAAACTCATATTTCATGCGCGCATGAAATACTTCCATATTCGAATGTATTTCCTGCACGCATGAAATAAATTTGCATATTTGAATGTATATCCTGCGCGCATGAAATACACTTCCATATTCGAATGTTTTTCCTGCGCGCATGATATACACTTGCATATTCGAATGTATGTCCTGCGCGCATGAAATACACTTGCATATTCGAATGTATGTCCTGCGCGCATGAAATACACTTGCATATTCGAATGTATTTCCTGCGCGCATGAAATACACTTGCATATTCGAATGTATTTCCTGCGCGCATGAAATACACTTGCATATTCGAATGTATTTCCTGCGCGTATGAAATACACTTGCATTTCGAATGTATTTCCTGCGCGCATGAAATACACTTGCATATTCGAATGTATTTCCTGCGCGAATGAAATACACTTGCATATTCGAATGTATTTTCTGCGCCCATGAAATACACTTGCATATTCGAATGTATTTCCTGCGCGCATGAAATACACTTGCATATTCGAATGTATTTCCTGCGCGCATGAAATACACTTGCATATTCGAATGTATTTCATGCGCGCATGAAATACACTTGCATATTTGTATGTATATTTCATGCGCGCATGAAATATACATACAAATTTGCAAGTAAATTTCATGCGTCCATGAAATATACATACGAATATGCAAGTATATTTCATGCGCGCATGAAATTCATTTGCATATTTGTATGTATATTTTTTGCGCGGATGGAATATACTTGCATTATCGTATATATATTTCATGCGACAATGGAATAATATCATTCGTTTGTATAATTTCATCCACGCATGAGATATACTTGCATATTCGAATATATGTCATACACGCATGAAATTTACTTGCAAATTCATAATTATTTTATAAGTGCATGAAATAGACATCAATATGCATGTATATTTCATGCGCGCATAAAATGTACATCAATATGCATGTTTATATCATGCATGCATGGAATAGACATATATGGATATGCACGTATATTCCCTGGGCGCATTAAATATACTGTGAGATATGCACTTTTAGTTCATGTGCACAAAAAAATATACGTGCATATTCATATGTCTCATGCAGGCATGAAATATACATGCGTATTCATTTGTCTTTCTTGCGCGCATGAAATATACATGCATATTCATATCTTTCATGCGCGCATGAACTATACATGCATATTTCATGGTTTTTCATGCGCGCATGAAATTTACATGCATATTCTTATGTCTATTTCATGCTCTCATGAAATATGCATGTATATTCATATGTCTATTTCATGCGAGCATGAAATAAATGTGCATATTCATGTGTATTTCCCGCGCGCATGAAATATATGAATATGCATGTATATTCGATCCGCGCATGAAAGACATATGAATATGCATATATATTTCATGTGCGCATGAAAAAGACTTATGATTATATCACGCATGCAGAAGTAGTGGAGTAGGAGTAGGAGATGAAGCAGCAGTAGGTGGAAGAGGTGTAACAGTAGGAGGTGGAGAAACCGGAATAAAAGTGAAATTAATCCAGATGTGTGAAGAGTGAAGCTCATTTCCTAAGCAACAAGTCTGTCAGTCTCTGTCAAAAAAAGGAGGAGGAGGGGGAGGAGGAGGGGGAGGAGGAGGAGGAGGGGGAGGAGGAGGGGGAGTAGCAGTAGGAGATGAAGCAGCAGTAGGTGGAAGAAGTGTAACAGTAGGAGGAGGAGAAATCGGAATAAAAGTGAAATTAATCCAGATGTGTGAACAGTGAAGCTCATTTCCTAAGCAACAAGTCTGTCAGTCTCTGTCAGTAAAAGGAGGAGGAGGGGGGGAGGGGGTGGAGGAGGGGGAGGAGGAGTAGGAGATTTAGCAGCAGTAGGTGAAAGAGGTGTAACAGTAGGAGGAGGAGAAATAGGAATAAAAGTGAAATTAATCCAGATGTTTGAACAGTTTAGCTCATTTCCTAAGCAACAACTCTGTCCATCTCTGTCAGAAAAAGGGGGAGGAGGAGGGAGAGTAGCAGTAGGAGATGTAGCAGCAGTAGGTGAAAGAGGTGTAACAGGAGGAGGAGGAGACATCGGAATAAAAGTGAAATTAATCCAGATGTTTGAACAGTTTAGCTCATTTCCTAAGCAACAACTCTGTCCATCTCTGTCAGAAAAAGGAGGAGGAGGGGGAGGAGGAGGGAGAGTAGCAGTAGGAGATGTAGCAGCAGTAGGTGAAAGAGGTGTAACAGGAGGAGGAGGAGACATCGGAATAAAAGTGAAATTAATCCAGATGTTTGAACAGTTTAGCTCATTTTCTAAGCAACAACTCTGTCCATCTCTGTCAGAAAAAGGAGGAGGAGGGGGAGGAGGAGGGAGAGTAGCAGTAGGAGATGTAGCAGCAGTAGGTGAAAGAGGTGTAACAGGAGGAGGAGGAGACATCGGAATAAAAGTGAAATTAATCCAGATGTTTGAACAGTTTAGCTCATTTCCTAAGCAACAACTCTGTCCATCTCTGTCAGAAAAAGGAGGAGGAGGGGGAGGAGGAGGGAGAGTAGCAGTGAGAGATGTAGGAGCAGTAGGTGGAAGATGTGTAACAGTAGGAGGAGGAGAAATAGAAATAAAAGTAAAATGAAACTAGATGTGTGAACAATGAATCACAATTCCTAAGCAACAACTTTGTTTGTCTCTGTCAGGAAAGGAGGAGGGAGAGATGGAAGACTAGTGGGAATAGCAGTAGGAGGAGTAGGAAAATGAATAAAAACATAAGTAAACTAGCTGTGAGCAGGGTAGTACATTTCCTAAGCAACATCTCTGTCTGTCTCTGTCAGGAAAGGAGGAGGGGGGAGTAGCAGTAGGAAAATAGCAGCAGTAGGAAAAATAGCAAGTAGGAGGAGAAGGAGGAGGAGCAGGAGTACCAGTAGGAGGAGGATGAAAAGGAGGAGGAATAAAATTGAAATTAATGAAGTTATATGAACAGTCAAGCACATTTCCTAAGCAACAACTCTCACACTCGTAAAAGGAGGAGGAAAAGGTGAAATTTATCTAAATGTATGTTTGCAGCCGAGCTATTTTTCATAAGCAACAGCTCTCTCTCTCTCTCTCTCTCTCTCTCTCTCTCTCTCTCTCTCTCTCTCTCTCTCTCTCTCTCTCTCTCTCTCTCTCTCATGTGATCCCCACGGAAGGTCTCATATCCTTGTTTACGACCTGGCCTGTTTAGCATACATTACTCCCAGAAGCCGTTTTGCTGGGTCGCCACCCATTGGCCAAAATTGCTCGAAATTTAAACAGCACCAAAAGACTTGCTTTACTGCGTATGTCATTTGATTTTACTTATAAGTGTTTACGTTACAGCATTCTTGTACAATGGATATTGAAAAAGAATGTAAGCTCATGAATTTTTTGTTGTTATAATACAGTGAGAGAAGTTTAGAATATTTTTGTTGTATGTTATAATACAATGAGACAAGCATATGATAATCTCAATACATTATATAACGAGATTCAATCGATCTATACAGCTTATTTATTTAAATTTTATATTCAACTGTATTTCGGTATGTTAAAGTCATTAAAGGGCCAAGAAAAAATATTTAAAAATGCAATATTACATTCATCCTAAGCATTCTAAGTATACTTATTTTCATGAGAGAGAGAGAGAGAGAGAGAGAGAGAGAGAGAGAGAGAGAGAGAGAGAGAGAGAGAGAGAGAGAGAGAGAGAGAGAGAGAATGTAAAATATGGATGGTTTCCGTGATTACCCTGAAGGAAAGTCTCACAATGATAATAAATCCAACATTTCAGTCATTATCCGGAATATACTTTACGATAAACTATTATAGACCACTTGCATTGAAGCAACAGGCACTGATGAAATAATGATAGTTTTATGGTACTTGTATTGACTGCTAAATAACTAAAGAATCAACTTTGAATTTGGTGAAATGTATCAGCCTAATAAAACTGAGTTTGAAACAGACGAGGGTGATTAATTAAAACAATAATAGTGTAAATAATTAAAAGAATAGGGAAATTAAATGACTTAATAATGAAATTAATTGAAAAAGGAGGGTAATTAATCAAAACAATAAGGAAATTTTTGAAAACTGGTGAATATGATAACTAATTAGAATGATATTAGGGTAAAAATAGTTAAAAACTTAACATTGGTATGGCAAAGTCAAACATCTTTAAAAGACAATAATCATTGATAACGCAAAAACTGCATCAGCTTCTGAAGCCAATAGAATAAAAAGACTGATTTATCGGATGAAAGTAATAATAAAATTATCTGAGAGCTTCACTTCACAAGAAGATCAATCCCTTCAAGTGACGACACTTAAAATGTTCAGAGGTAACTTGACATTGGAATGGGAAGAGGGTTTATCAAAGAGAATACAATGGCCCAAAATAAGTACACTTGGGTGATCAACCGACTAATTTTATAAGGTAATATTGAGTGAAATATTTTCTCTCTCTCTCTCTCTCTCTCTCTCTCTCTCTCTCTCTCTCTCTCTCTCTCTCTCTCTCTCTCTCTCTCTCTCTCTCTCTCTCTCTCCCCACACATGCATATCGAGTCCTTTTACCGGGGAGATATATCTATCAGTAAAGGAATATCTCTACTGGTCTGAGATTAAAAGGAAGAGCGAATTCGATATTGAATAGTATCAGCTTTTAAGAAAAAAAAAATCTAAATCACAACTGTTAGTAATAATATACTTTTTGGGCTCAAGCCATGTCGTCCTGATGGAAGTTCCTAAGGTAGCTTCAAAAGGATATATTATATATCCTTTTGAAGCCACCTTAGGAACTTTCATCAGAACAACATGGCGATCTCACCCAAAAATAGATTTTTCGCTTCGCTCAAAATCCGTTATGTATGTTACACAAAATGCGTACATATGCATGCATGTAAATTATACATGCATAAATACATTGTGAGTGTGTGTGTGTTAATATGAATGTTCTCAAAGAAAGATAAAATATCATGGACATTTTATTCTTCGTGCAATACAATGGTGAGTGAATCCAGAATTCGCAATGTTGAAATGTCCTGAAGCCGTGAGAATAAACGAGGTGTTTAATGTCATTTTGTTCATTAACAGTATAAATATGCAAATTATGCTCTTGTTTATTTTCTTGATTGTTCGTTTGTTTTATTACATTGATTACGTTAGCAGAAATTTATTAAAACGAAACTTTCAATAAATAGTCTAAGCACTTTGTTATATTCTTTTGTTAATTGTGATTTGAATAATAAAAGGAAAATCAGTATTACGATATTTCATCAGTTACCTAAACTTTGCTGTCTGGACAATATCTAACAAGAGGAAAATAATAAGCCGTGTCAACCTTAGATTCAGGGTTAAAACTGTCCATGGTAAATTCTGACCTTAGTAGAGAGGAAAAGTTTGAAGAGGCTTAGATATGGATTTCTAAATATTCGCATATTAGAAGCACAGTTATGGAATAGTGTATCAAACAAAGTAATACCAAGTGTAATTATGCGAGTTTTGTAATAGTTTTGGGAAGCTTGTAAGGAGAGAAAAATGCTTTTAGGTGAACAATTGATTTTACTCTATGATTCATAACTAACTAACAAGTAATCTGATGGTAGTCATTGGCCATTCCTTTTAAAGTTTGGACGTTGAACACAAAACCACTGTCAGAATTTTCCATATCTGTATCCCGAGACCTGGGGCCAGGGGACGGGATTTAGATATGCTAAATAGTTCCCCTAAACTCACAGGAATTTGGGAACTCAACAGCAAAGAAACTTGCCGTGTTATTGTTTAATCATATTATATTTAATATTGACAGTTTAAAAAAAAAAAACTTATCCACTACGCTTAATTGCAGTGATATTTTAACAAATGACATGGCTGTGAAATCTCAAGTATTCTGCGGGAACAACACGGTCAGGCTATTTTTCATATTAGGTTGAAATAATGATCATATGATTACTACAGTTACTTAGTAGCCTTACAAGGGTTTTTCTGTTCTATTAGATAATTTCCGATTCCCATGTGAAACTCAAGTTTCATTCAAGCAGAAATTTGTAAATATGGAACTTAAGGGGAGGGAGGTTTAAGTAACTTTGTGTGATGTGTAACAAAGTTTAAGATGGGAGAGATTGAAGTAACTTTATCTGATATGAAACAAAGTTTGAGGTGAGCGATATTAAAGTAAATTTATCTGATATGAAACGAAATTTGAGGTGGGAGAGATTAAAGTAACTATCTTATATAAAAGAAAGTTTGAAGTGGGAGAGATTAAGGTAACTTTGATGTGTAACAAAGTTTGAGTTGGGAGGGATTAAACTAACTTTGATGTGTAACAAAGTTTGAGGTGGGGAATAACTTTGATGTATAACAAAGTTTAAGGTGGGGGAGATTAAAGTCACTTTGATGTGTAACAAAGATTGAGGTGGGAGAGATTGAATTAATTCTATTTGATGTGAAATTAAGTTTGAAGTGGGAGTGATTGAAGTAACTTTATCTGATATGAAAAAGTTTGAAGTGGGAGATCTTAAAGTAATTTTATCTGATGTGTAACAAAGTTTGAGGTGGGAGAGATTAAAGTAACTTTATCTGATATGAAACAAAGTTTGAGGTGGGAGATCTTGAGGTAACTTTATCTAATGTGTAACAAAGTTTGAGGTAGGAGAGATTGAAGTAACTTTGTCTAATGTGTAACAAAGTTTGATGTGGGAGAGATAAAAGTAACTTTGATGTTTAACAATGTTTGAGGTGGGAGAGATTAAAATAAATTTGATGTGTAATAAAGGTTGATGTGGGAGAGATTAAAGTAAGTTTGATGTGTAACAAAATTTGAGGTGGGAAAGATTAAAGTAATTATATGATGTGTAACAAAGTTTGAGGTGGGAGAGATTGAAGTAACTTTATCTGATGTGTAATAAAGTTTGAGGTGGGAGATATTAAGGAAACTTTATCTGTTTTGTAATAATGTTTGAGGTGGGACAGATTAAAGTAACTTTATCTGATGTGTAACAAAGTTTGAGGTGGGAAAAATTAAAGTAACTTTATCTGATATGTAACAAAGTTTTAGGTGGGAGATATTAAAAGGAACTTTATCTGTTGTGTAACAATGTTCGAGGTGGGGAAGATTAAAGTAACTTTTCTGATGTGTAAGAAAGTTTGAGGTGGGGGAGATTAAAGTAACTTATCTGATGTGTAACAAAGTTTGAGGTGGGAAAAATTAAAGTAACTTTATCTGATATGTAACAAAGTTTGAGGTGGGAGATATTAAAAGGAACTTTATCTGTTGTGTAACAATGTTCGAGGTGGGGAAGATTGAAGTAACTTTTCTGATGTGTAAGAAAGTTTGAGGTGGGAGAGATTAAAGTAACTTATCTGATGTGTAACAAAGTTTGAGGTGGGAAAAATTAAAGTAACTTTATCTGATATGTAACAAAGTTTGAGGTGGGAGATATTAAAAGGAACTTTATCTGTTGTGTAACAATGTTCGAGGTGGGGAAGATTAAAGTAACTTTTCTGATGTGTAAGAAAGTTTGAGGTGGGGGAGATTAAAGTAACTTATCTGATGTGTAACAAAGTTTGAGGTGGGAGATATTAAAGTAACTTTGTCTGATATAAAACAAAGTTTGAGGTGGTAGAGATTAAAATAACTTTAACTACATGAAACAAAGTTTGAGGTGGAGAGATTAAAGTAACTTTATTTACATGAAACAAAGTTAGAGGTGGGAGAAATTAAAGTAACTTTATCTACAGGAAACAAAGTTTGAGGTGGGAGGGATTAAAGTAACTTTATCTGATATGAAACAATTTTGAGGTGGGAGAGATTAAAGTAATTTTATCTGATATGTAAGAAAGTTTGAGGGGGGAGAGATTATAATAACTTTATCTGATGTTTAACAAAGTTTATGGTTAGAGAGATTAAAGTAACTTTATCTGATGTGTAACAAAGTTTGAGGTGGGAGAGATTAAAATAACTTTGTCTAATATGTAACAAAGTTTGATGTGGGAGAGATTAAAGTAGCTTTGATATGTAACAAAGTTTGAGGTGGGAGAGATTGTAGTAATTTTGATGTTTAACCAATTTTGAGCTGGGAGAGATTAAAGTAACTTTGATGTGTAACAAAGTTTGAGTCGGGAGAGATTAAACTAACTTTGATGTGTAACAAAGTTTGAGGTGGGGAAGATTAAAGTAACTTTGATGTGTAACAAAGTTCAAGGTGGGAGAGATTAAAGTCACTTTGATGTGTAACAAAGATTGAGGTGGGAGAGATTAAATTAATTTTATTTGATTTGAAATAAAGTTTGAAGTGGGAGTGATTGAAGTAACTTTATCTGATATGAAACAAAGTTTGAAGTGGGAGATCTTAAAGTAACTTTATCTGATGTGTAACTAAGTTTGAGGTGGGAGAAATTAAAGTAACTTTATCTGAAATGAAACAAAGTTTGAGGTGGGAGATCTTGAGGTAACTTTATCTGATGTGTAACAAAGTTTGAGGTAGGAGAGATTGAAGTAACTTTGTCCAATGTGTAACGAAGTTTGATGTGGGAGAGATAAAGGTAACTTTGATGTGTAACAATGTTTGAGGTGGGAGAGATTAAAATAAATTTGATGTGTAATAAAGGTTGATGTGGGAGAGATTAAAGTAAGTTTGATGTGTAACAAAATTTGAGGTGGGAAAGATTAAAGTAACTATATGATGTTTAACAAAGTTTGAGGTGGGAGATATTAAAGAAACTATCTGTTTTGTAATAATGTTTGAGGTGGGAAAGATTAAAGTAACTTTATCTGATGTGTAACAAAGTTCGAGGTGGGAAAAATTAAAGTAACTTTATCTGATATGTAACAAAGTTTGAGGTGGGAGATATTAAAAGGAACTTTATCTGGTGTGTAACAAAATTTAAGGTGGGGAAGATTAAATTAACTTTTCTGATTTGTAAGAAAGTTTGAGGTGGGAGAGATTAAAGTAACTTATGTGATGTGTAACAAAGTTTGAGGGGTGAGAGATTAAAGTAACTTATCTGATGTGTAACAAAGTTTGAAGTGGGAGAGATTAAAGTAACTTTATCTGATGTGTAACAAAGTTTGAGGTGTGAGAGATTAAAGTAACTTATCTGATGTGTAACAAAGTTTGAAGTGGGAGAGATTAAAGTAACTTTATCTGATGTGTAACAAAGTTTGAGGTGGGAGAGATTAAAGTAACCTTATCTGATGGGTAACAAATTTTGATGTGGAAGAGATTAAAGTAACTTTGTCTGATGTGTAATAAAGTTTGAGGTGGGATAGATTAAAGTAACTCATCTGATGTGTAACAAAGTTTTAGGTGGGAGAGATTAAAGTAACTTTGTCTGATGTGTAATACAGTTTGAGGTGCAAGAGATTATAGTAACCTATCTGATGTGTAAGAAAGTTTGCGGTGGGAGTGATTGAAGTAACTTTATCTGATGTGTAACAAAGTTTGAGGTGGGGGAGATTAAAGTAACTTATCTGATGTGTAACAAAGTTTGAGGTGTGAGAGATTAAAGTAACTATCTGATTTGTGGCAAAGTTTGAGGTGGGGAGAGATTAAAGTAACTATCTGATGTGTAACAAAGTTTGTTTTGGAGAGAGATTAAAGTATCTTTGTCTGATGTGTAACAAAGTTTGTTGTGGGGAGAAATTAAAGTAACTTTGTCTTATGTGTAACAAAGTTTGTTGTGGGGAGAGATTAAAGAAACTTTGTCTTATGTGTGACAAAGTTTGTTGTGGGGAGAGATTAAAGTAACTTTTTCTGATGTGTATTAGAGTTTGTTGTGGGGAGAGATTTAAGGAACTTCGTCTTATGTGTAACAAAGTTTGTTGTAGGGAGAGATTAAAGTAACTTTATCTGATGTGTAGTAGAGTTTGTTGTGGGGAGAGATTTAAGGGACTTCGTCTTATGTGTAACAAAGTTTGTTGTGGGGAGAGATTAAAGTAACTTTGTCGAATCCGTTGTAGAGTTTGTCGTAGGGACAGATTTAAGGAATTTCGTCTTATGTGTAATAAAGTTTGTTGTGGGGAGAGATTAAAGTAACTTTTTCTAATATGTAGTAGAGTTTGTTGTAGAAGGAAATTTAAGGAACTTCGTCTTATGTGTAGTAGAGTTTGTTGTTGGGAGAGATTAAAGTAACTTTGTCTGATGTGTAGTAAAGTTTGTTGTAGGGGGAAATTTAAGGAACTTCGTCTTGTGTAGTAGAGTTTGTTGTGGGGAGAGATTAAAGTAACTGTGTCTGATGTGTAGTAGAGTTTGTTGTGGGGAGAGATTACAGTAACTTTGTCTTATGTGTAACAAAGTTTGTTTTAGGGAGAGATTACAGTAACTTTGTCTTATGTGTAACAAAGTTTGTTGTGGGGAGAGATTACAGTAACTTTGTCTTATGTGTAACAAAGTTTGTTGTGGGGTGAGATTAAAGTAAGTTTGTCTTATGTGTAACAAAGTTTGTTGTGGGGTGAGATTAAAGTAACTTTGTCTGATGAGTAGCAAAGCTTGAGGTGGGAGAGATCAGAGTAACTATCTGAAGTGTAATAAATTTTGAGGTGGGAGAGATTAAAGTAACCATCTACTGTGTAACTAAGTTAGAGGTACGGCGAGAATTAAGTAGCTATCTGCTGTATAACGTAAAGTTTGAGGGTGGGGGATTAATATAAACATATCAGATGCGTAAAACCTATTTGCAGCTTTTTAAATCTATCTTCTTTTTATTACACATAATGGCAATAAAGATCTAAAATTAGTTGACTGTCTAAGTACTTAAATTAAGAACTAAATTCCATAAATGATAATTAAAATGGATAAAGAATCCATTTGTATTACAGGTTCACTTTCGGAATACTTTATACAACTGAAAATAACACATGGGAAGCTTCTGATATTTAACTAACTTCCTGGGAAACAAGACAATCCATACAGTGGTTATCGAGAGTATAATTAAGGCAATTGAGTATGAAGAGAATTCTTTTATCAGTTTATGTACACTTCACATGGTGGTTTTATTTTCAATTTAAGAAATTTGAATGTAAGTATTTGTAGAATTCTTGTATTGTTTTATGTACAATAAGTGATTGTTGTAGTTTCAGTTTGAGTTATTTATGGATTGTATGAGTAGTTTCATTTAATTTTGTTACTTTTTGTAACAAGAATAGAGCTTTCATAGATTCATTGTAACCGAGTAATACTTTCATTAAAATATCTGTAGTTACATAATTATCTAACTATCATTTATTTCTTACAGAAAATGTGATGGATACTGCTAGCTCAATCATTGGAAAAAAGAAGTGAATGTTCACATTTCAGTTCCGGAAAAACTTCTTGTATGTCAAAACGAAGACGAAGATGGAAATAGAAAGGCAACTTTTGAAACTTTTATATATTTTAAAAGGGCTTTGGATACAAGAGTTTCTTGTAACTCATAAATATATTTCTATCATCTACCGAGTGGAAAAGTAGCTCTATCAGTCAACACTGCTGGACTTTTATGGCATAAGAACTATTTTACAGCACTGTTAGAAAAACCCGTAATTTTTATCGATGTTTTCCATAAAAATATACTGTTATCAACCACATTTCAGTAAAATACAGGCGACCATAATTTTACCTCACTTTGTTATTTTCTTTTATGGGTTAGTATCCGTAAAATCACTCATTTGCGTCAATATGAAAGTTTTTAAAACTGTAAAAATCCTGGAATAAATGTTGCCAGACTTTGGCCGTTTTTTTATTAACAATGTTTTTAACAGTGAGGGCCACACACCTTGACCGCCAAAAAGAAAGTTCAAGTCATTAATGAGTAAAATAAGTACTACTTCTGCATCTTCTTCGAAGGCACTAGCAAGATAATCACCAGAATATTAAAGATTAACTTCCCATAGTAATGTGTCAGGAATTCATTAGGATAAATATATTTATGTCACCATTCTGCAAAAGCTATGGATTATGAAGTCCTGACCATAGAAACATCCAATAGAATTATTAATTTTAGTAAATTAAACTGCCTTTTGTTGAATCGATTATCAAGTATTTTTCACATTGTAGGTGCTTAAAAGAAAACTACAATTAACAATGCCAATGTAGTTTTATGCAGAAAATAAAATGCATGAACATAACAAAAACGGATTATGTATCACAATTTGATTAGAATCATTTCAATTTTGTAAGTGAACTGGGTAACTGACTTTATAAGGGTAATATCTATGCTGTAAAAACCATTAGGATAAGATATTGTAAGCTTCATATAACACCTGATATGTCTATATATGATCAATAAATGTTAATGCTATGAGATCATTAAGATTTAATGCACTTTTCTCACACAACCTTCTTAATGAGAGAATACCTTGATGAAGTCCCTTTGCTTCTGTGTGGAATATAATTTTTATTTTGAAGCATTGCAACGTGCAAGAGGGCTCTCGAACTGGGGAGTAATTTTTTTCCCTCAGTTGGACTAGAAATTTCTCTCATATTATTTCTATGGCTTATTACTACTTCAATCTCCTTATTTTTACCATGTCTCCAACCTTGCTGTACAAACTCTATTCCTCTTTTTTTTCGGCGTCAATGACCTTTGATGTCACGATGCCCTCGCAGAATTAACTTAAAACGTATCACGCAAAATGATACCAGAGGGTTTCTTAATGATCTACAGTAGTATTGCTCTTTCTTGATTAAGACATATCAGCAGTTATATGGAGTTTACATGGCCTATCCTACACGCTTTTTTTACAGCATAGATATCCTAATGAATTCTATCATCCTATTCCCTTACAACATAACTTGAAACTCTTCTCATAAAACTGAGATATATAATCCGTATTTGGTATAATCATGAATTTCATTTTCGGCATAAAACCACATTGACGTTGTAAATGGTACCTATCTTCAGCAGCAACAACGTTATTATTTTTATTATTATTATTACTACTTGCTAAACTACAACCCTAATTGGAAAAGCAGGATGCTATAAGCCCAGGGGCCCCAACAAGGAAAATAGCCCAGTGAGGAAAGGTAACAAGGAAAAATAAAATAATTTAAGAACAGCAACAATATCAAAATAAATATTTCCTTGTAAACTATAAAAAACTTGGCCAATTTACCATTTATTTTACTAGTGTTGAGAAATCTACTGGATGTTTCCCTGTTTACGACTTGGTAAACCTTAGCATTTGCAACAGTTTAGGAAAATATAAATTTATACCAATGTACTGCCGACGCACATTATGGGAAATTGGTCTCCAAAATGTGTCGATTCAAATGCTAATATCTTCGAAGTAGAGCCAGTAATAGTACGCATTGTACTCACTGATAACTTGCACTTTTAGGTGTACCAGTATACGCCCGCAATTACACAACGATAAATGTGACCTGCTTCTACCGAGATATCTTGAAACAAAATAATAAAGAAATTGCTACTATGGAGAAATTAATTATTACTACTATTACTTGCCAAGCTACAAACCCTAGTTGGAAAAGCGGGACGCTATGAGCCCAAGGGCTCCAACAGGGAAAACAGTCCAGTGAGGAAAGGAAATAAGGAAAACTACAAGAGAAGCTTATGAAGAATAATAGCATTAAAATAAATATCAGATTTATAGCTATAAAAACTTGAAAATAACAAGACTATAAAAACTTCAAAATAACGAGAGGAAGAGAAAAAGACAGAATAGTGTGCTCGAGTCCACCCTCAAGTAATTTCGTAATACAATAGTTAAGAACGACATGGCTTTCAAAAAAAAAAAGTCTCTCTTTTGGCTTTAGAAAACTTATTCCTCATTTATTTTTAAAGAATTGCAACAACTTTTCCACAAAATATAATTTCCTATCACATTTCTTCGGTGCAAAATTATGAACCTGGAACTGAAATATTTTTCATTGTATGTAGTATTCGAAATATTTTTTTGAATACTCATTTTTCTGTAGTATGAAGATACTAATCCAATTGTTCTTTTATGTTTTCAATATTGTATATGCTTATATTAGACATTCTGTAATGCCTAGTTTCTATAAGCTATTTTATTGCAGATTTATAACAAAGTGTCATCAAAATTATTTAATGTTTGTTTACTTTAATACACTAATAGATATGTGAAATGCTCGTTGTATTGGGATCACATAGATTTTTTTCCTAAGAACGAAATTAAACTGAACGGAAACAAGATTATTATATCAATATTTATTTCATGTGGATGTTAAAAATTATTATGATGCAGGTTTTTCTTGCGTCAAAAAAAAAAAAAAAAAAAAAAAAAAAAAAAAAAAAAAAAAAACTTGCGATTATAATATTTGATTTTAACAGCTTTTCATTTGGTAGGAAAATATTTTTTTTTTTTTTTTTTTTTTTTTTTTTTTTTTTTTTTATGGCGACTATTTCAAGTCTATATTACCATATTAATACATTGTTTAGAAAAGCTAAACCTGAGGCATGCCAATAACAAATTACGTATTCATAAATAAAATCTTGAATGTGTAGGTTTTTTTTTTTTTTTCCTGGAACCCTCATTGATAATAAAATATATTTTACTGTAGTAGTTTGAAAACATATATTCAATGTTTTAGTTTTTGCTTAAAGGGGAGACCTTACTTAATTGATCAATTTCATAGTATCATTATTATTAAATAATTACATCATTTACCAGGGGAATGTATTGTCCTGTATCAACCGATTAGAAATTATTTAAAAACTAGATTGAAATCCAAGCCCTTACTGAGAGAGAGAGAGAGAGAGAGAGAGAGAGAGAGAGAGAGAGAGAGAGAGAGAGAGAGAGAGAGAGAGAGAGAGAGAGAGAGAGAGAGAATCATTTACCAAAGGAATGCATTGTCCTGCACCAATTAATTAGAACTTAGCTAAAAGCAAGATCGAAATCCATTCCCTTACTCTTACTGAGAGAGAGAGAGAGAGAGAGAGAGAGAGAGAGAGAGAGAGAGAGAGAGAGAGAGAGAGAGAGAGAGAGAGAGAGAGAGAGATCATTTACCAAAGGAATGTATTGTCCTGCACCAATTAATTAGAACTTATAAAAGCAATATCGAAATCAAAGCCCTTACTGAGAGAGAGAGAGAGAGAGAGAGAGAGAGAGAGAGAGAGAGAGAGAGAGAGAGAGAGAGAGAGAGAATGAATTTAGTTAAAAGAATGTATAACCCACATAGCGTTGATGTTATTACTAAGCAACCATAAAGAATAATCAAACGAAGTTTATGTGTATATATCCCTTAAGCATTGGTTTTCCCCCTCGGCAACGTCCGAAGACAGGAAATTAATTAATTCTAAGAA
The DNA here is from genome assembly GCF_036898095.1 of Palaemon carinicauda. Taxonomy (NCBI): domain Eukaryota; kingdom Metazoa; phylum Arthropoda; class Malacostraca; order Decapoda; family Palaemonidae; genus Palaemon; species Palaemon carinicauda. The sequence goes on along the minus strand of NC_090727.1, from coordinate 68,054,604 downwards.
TTTATGATAGTTTGTTTTCACAAGCGTTCTTTTTGATCATCGCTCGTTACCCCATTGCGTTCAATTAACACATAGACTTTAACTGTCATTGATCCATATAGTTTATTTTCTTTTGTTACAGTTATGAAATAACGAGCTACGTTCTTTGCAGAATGTTTAGGATTTATCAGATATGAATTTCTCGATTCATTTTCCGTGTTGGGCTGCTTCCCTTTCTGAACAGTTTTGTTTACATTGTTCGGATTCTTGATCTCTGGCTACAGCTTGGTTTTAATAATGATATAAGTGATGAATGACATTTATTCACTTCCTAAGGGCAACTGCATTACAATATCATAAAAACAGACAGAAGAGGCCCCAATCTTAAAAAAAAAAAAAAACTTTTTAACGTAAATTGAAATTGGTGAAGAAGATGGTAGTCTTTTTGTGGATTTCGGACGCTGCTTCCAAATCAGAAAAGTTAGATTTAAAGTGTTCTGATTTTCTATCTCTAGCTACAGTTTAGTTTTTAATAAAAAATAAAAGTGATAAATTATAGTTATTCACCTCCTCTGGGTAACTACTTATTAATATCATAAACACAGAGAGAAAGGGCTTTAATATTGAAGAAAATTCTTTTTTAATGTGAATTAAAATTTGGGAAGAAGATGGCAGACTTATGAGACGATTTGGGACACTGCTTCCCTTTTTGAACGGTTATGTTTACGTTGTTCTGATTCTTGATCCACAGATACAGCTTTGTATTTTAATAATAACAAAAGTGATAAATGACAATTATTCACTTCCTAAGGGTAACTGCTTATTAATTCAATAAATATAAACAGAAGAGGCTCAATCTTAAAGAAAACTCCCTTTTAAAATGAATTAAAATTGCTGAAGAAAATGGTACACTTCAGAAAACAAAGTAATCTTAATCGAAAATTCCCCGTAAAAATATACGGTCCTCAATCATATTTCAGTAAAATAAAGGCGACCGTAAATTTTACCCTACTCTGTTATCTTTTACAGGTTGGCCACTTTCACACACTAAATATCGCCGCGAGATACTCGATGATATTATCTCAATTTCCAACTCCTTTACCTCAATATATCCATTTTTAAAACTATAAAAAAAAAAACTGCTAAAATTGTTGCCAGATATTTACAGTTATTTTTAATGCAAGGCTAACAGCGTAAATTTTTGTGAGAATTTCGGACATTCCACTGCATGGAATGTCCTACTGCCTTTGCGAATCAAAATTCTTCCATATTTGGTCTGAAAGGAACCTCTGGAAATATGAATGCCCGAAAGGCAATGCAAGAGAAATCTTGCTGAAATATTTTTCATGTTCATTTTTTAAAGCAGGTTGCAAAAATTTTGTTGCAAAATAAATCTCCCTTTGGTTCCTTTTATAATCAAAATTGAGGTATGTAGTCTCAAGAGGGGAATAAATAGATGAATATATAAATATGTAAAGATATAAATATTTAAATAGATAATAAATAAATAAATAAATAAGTGAATAAACAAATAAATAGAAATTAATAAATAGAGATATCAATGTGTTGAATAGAGCACAATTTCTGTTGATAACTTTGTCTTGCTGAACTATTAGTTAACTTTTTCTTAAGGTTTTTGGTTTTCTCAAAAAGTTGAACTCCCCTATATAACCAAGAGCAAGTGTCTGGTTATATATATATATATATATATATATATATATATATATATATATATATATATATATATATATATATATATATATATATATATATATATACATACATATATATATTTATATATACATACATACATGCATATATATATATATACACATGCACATATACATACACACACGCACACACACACATTATATATATATATATATATATATATATATATATATATATATATATATATATATATATATATATATATATATATATATACATATATATACATATATACATACATATATATACATATATACATACATATATATACATATATATATACATATAAATACATATATATATATATACATACATGTATAAATACATATATAGATACATATATAGATACATAATTATATATATATATATATATATATATATATATATATATATATATATATATATATATATATATATATATATATATATATATATATATATATATATATATATATATATATATATATATATATATATATATATATATTTATATAATTATATATCTATATATATATATATATATATATATATATATATATATATATATATATATATATATATATATATATATATATATATATATATATATGCGTGTGTGTGTGCGCGTGTGCAGGTGTATGTGTGAGTCACGCTGAATGTCAGCCACTCGGAAAACAATAATCTCTCATATGTTGCCCAAACTAGCGTGTTGTAGTTAGGAAAAGGGGTTGGGGTGGGAAGCTATGAATATGTCTGCAAACTAACTATCTATGTCATTTGACGGGTCGCGTAAACTAGTTCAAAATATAAGAAATCAAATCAATTCATTTCTAGTGGATTATATCAATAGAGCATTTAAGTTTTCTCTAGTCTTGGGTAATGCCATAACCTCTGTACCATAGTCTGTCACTATCTTGGGTTAGAGTTCTCTTGCTTAAGGGTACACTCGAGCATACTTTCTTATTTCTGTTCCTCTTATTTTATTAAAATTTTTAATAGTTTATATAGAAGATATGGAGCTGGGGGAGAGTGACTGGTCCCCGCACTCTAGTTTTGGGGTGTTTGAATGTGCGTGGATGTAGTACGATAGAGAGTAAAAGATGTGATATTGGAAGTATGTTTAGAAGTGGAAGGATGGATGTATTGGCCTTGTGTGATACAAAGATGAAAGGAAAGGGTGAAGTGATGTTTGGTGAAATGTCTGGTAGAGTGTCTGGGATTGAAAGGGGAAGAGCGAGAGAGGGTGTGGCTTTATTGCTGAGTGAATGGATGACAGGTAAAGTAGTTGAATGGAAGGAGATATCATCTAGGTTGATGTGGGTAAGGGTTAGGATGGGTAGGGAATGTTGGGCGTTTGTCAGTGCGTATGGGCCAGGTAGTGAGAAAAGTGAAGAAGAGCGGAATGAGTTTTGGAATGAATTAACTAGGTGTGTAGAAGGACTGGGTAGAAGGAATTATGTAGTTGTCATGGGTGACTTAAATGCTAGAGTGGGCGTTGGAGAGGTAGAAAGTGTCATTGGGAAGTATGGCGTACCAGGTGAAAATGAGAGCGGTGAGAGACTGGTAGATATGTGTGTTGAACAAGAGATGGTAATAAGTGCTAGCTTTCTTAAAAAGAAAGATAAAAATAAGTATACATGGGTAAGAGTGGCAAATGGAAGAGTAGTAGAAAGGGCATTAATGAATTATGTGTTGATAACTAAAAGAATGTTTGGAAGATTGAAAGAAGTGCACGTGTTTAGGGGTATGGCTAACGGTATGTCTGATCATTTTTTGGTGGAAGGAAAATTAGTTGTAGCAAAAGAGTGGGGGAATACAGTGGGTGGATGTAAAAGGGAACTAGTGAGGGTTGAAGAGCTAATAAAACCGGGGGTAAAAAGTAAATATCAGGAAAGGTTGAAAATGGCATATGACGAGGTGAGAGTAAGAGAAACTGGTAATTTAGAGGAGGAGTGGAAGTTAGCAAAAGAAAATTTTGTTGGGATTGCAAGTGATGTATGTGGCAAAAAGGTGGTTGGAGGCAGCATGAGGAAGGGCAGTGAATGGTGGAATGAAGGAGTGAAGGTAAAAGTGGAAGAGAAAAAGAAGGCTTTTGAAGAATGGCTGCAGAGTAATAGTATAGAGAAGTATGAAAAATATAGAGAGAAAAAGGTGGAAGTAAAGCGCAAGGTACGTGAGGCAAAGAGGGCAGCTGACCTGAGGTGGGGTCAGGGACTGTGTCAGTCATATGAAGAGATTAAGAAGTAATTTTGGAAAGAAGTGAAGAGAGTAAGGAAGGCCGGAGCAAGAATTGAAGACACAGTGAAAGATGGAAATGGAAGGTTGTTAAAAGGAGAGGAGGCAAGGAAAAGGTGGGCGGAATATTTTGAAAGTTTACTGAATGTTGAGGATAATAGGGAGGTAGATATAATTGCTGTTCCAGGTGTTGAGGTGCCAGTGATGGGAGATGAGAATGAGAGAGAGAGAGATTACAATAGAGGAAGTGAGGAGAGCACTAGATGAAACAAGAGTAGGAAAAGCATCTGGTATGGATGGTGTGAAAGCTGAGATGTTGAAGGAAGGGGGTGTGACTGTACTTGAATGGTTGGCGAGATTGTTTAATATGTGTTTTGTGTTGTCAATGGTACCAGTAGATTGGGTCTGTGCATGTATTGTACCACTATATAAGGGTAAGGGAGATGTGCATGAGTGTTGTAATTCAGGAGGTATTAGTTTGTTGAGTGTAGTTGGAAAAGTGTATGGTAGAGTGGTTTGGCCATGTTGAGAGAATGGAAAGTGGCTGTCTGCTAAAGAAGGTGATGAATGCAAGAGTTGATGGGAGAAGTACAAGAGGAAGGCCAAGGTTTTGGTGGATGGATGGTGTGAAGAAAGCTCTGGGTGATAGGAGGATAGATGTGAGAGAGGCAAGAGAGCGTCCTAGAAATAGGAATGAATGGCGAGCGATTGTGACGTAGTTCCGGTAGGCCCTGCTGCTTCCTCCGGTGCCTTAGATGACCGCGGAGGTAGCAGCAGTAGGGGACTCAGCAGTATGAAGCTTCATCTGTGGTGGAAAATGTGGGAGGTTGGGCTGTGGCACCCTAGCAGAACCAGCTGAACTCGGCTGAGTCCCTGGTTAAGCTGGAGGAACGTAGAGAGTAGAGATCCCCTTTTTTGTTTTGTTTCTTGTTGATGTCGGCTACCCCCCAAAATTGGGGGAAGTGCCTTGGTATATAGATAGATAGATTTATATTAATGTTGTTACTCTTCCTAAAAAAATTTTATTTTCCCTTTTGCTTTTCCTCACTGGGCTATTTTTCCCTGTTGGAGCCCCTGGGCTTATAGCATCCTGCTTTTCTAACTAGGGGCAGTGTTAGGGGCAGTTAAGGGAGTAGTAAAAAATAGAGGGTTGGGCATGAATGTAAAGAGAGTTCCATATGAGAAAGAGATTGTACCAACTGTGATGTAAGGATCGGAGTTGTGGGGAATGAAAGTGATGGAGAGACAGAAATTGAATGTGTTTGAGATGAAGTGTCTGAGGAGTATGGCTGGTGTATCTCGAGTAGATAGGGTTAGGAACGAATTGGTGAGGGTGAGAACGGGTGTAAGAAATGAGTTAGCAGCTAGAGTGGATATGAATGTGTTGAGGTGGTTTGGGCCATGTTGAGAGAATGGAAAGTGGCTGTCTGCTAAAGAAGGTGATGAATGCAAGAGTTGATGGGAGAAGTACAAGAGGAAGGCCAGGTTTTGGTGGATGGATGGTGTGAAGAAAGCTCTGGGTGATAGGAGGATAGATGTGAGAGAGGCAAGAGAGCGTCCTAGAAATAGGAAATGAATGGCGAGCGATTGTGACGTAGTTCCGGTAGGCCCTGCTGCTTCCTCCGGTGCCTTAGATGACCGCGGAGGTAGCAGCAGTAGGGGACTCAGCAGTATGAAGCTTCATCTGTGGTGGAAAATGTGGGAGGTTGGGCTGTGGCACCCTAGCAGAACCAGCTGAACTCGGCTGAGTCCCTGGTTAGGCTGGAGGAACGT
>NC_090727.1:68022946-68048407 GCF_036898095.1 Palaemon carinicauda | reverse complement strand
ATGAAATCGATATTGATATAATAATCTTGTTGCTTCCGTTCAGTAATTTCGTTCTTTGGAAAAAATTCTATGTAATTCCAATACAACGAGCATTTCACATATATATTAGTGCATTAAAGTAAAAAAAACATTAAATAATTTTGAAGACACTTGGTTATAAATCTGCAATAAAATAGCTTATAGAAACTAGGCATTACAGAATGTCTAATATAAGCATATACAATATTGAAAACATAAAAGGACAATTGGATTGGTATCTTCATAAAACAGAAAAATTAGTATTCAAATAAATATTTCGAATACTACATACAATAAAAAATATTTCGGTTCTAGGTTCATAATTTTGCACCGAAGAAATGTGATAGGAAATTATATTTTGTGGAAAAGTTGTTGCAATTTTTCAAAAATAAATGAGGAATAAGTTTTCTAAAAGCCAAAAGAGAGACTTTTTAAAGCCATGTCGTTCTTAACTATTGTATTACGGAATTACTTGAGGGTGCACTCGAGCACACTATTCTGTCTTTTTCTCTTCCTCTCGTTATTTTGAAGTTTTTATACTCCTGTTATTTTCAAGTTTTTATAGCTATAAATCAAAAGATTTATTTTAATGCTATTATTGTTCATAAGCTTCTCTTGTAGTTTTTCATTATTTCCTTTCCTCACTGGACTGTTTTCCCTGTTGGAGCCCTTGGGCTCGTAGCATCCCGCTTTTCCAACTAGGGTTTGTAGCTTGGCAAGTAATGGTAATAATAATTAATTTCTCCACAGTAGCAATTTCTTTACCATTTTGTTCCAAGATATCTCGATAGAAGCAGGTCACATTTATCGTTGTGTAATTGCTGGCGTATACTGGTACACCTAAAAGTGCAAGTTATCAGTGAGTACAATGAGTACTATTACTGGCTCTACTTCGAGGATACTAGCATTTGAATCGACACATTTTGGAGACTAATTTCCCATAATGTGTGTCGGCAGTACATTGGTATAAATTTATATTTTCCTAAACTGTTGCAAATGCTAAGGTTTACCAAGTCGTAAACAGGGAAACATCCAGTAGATTTCTCAATACTAGTAAAATAAATGATAAATTGGCAAAGTTTTTATAGTTTATAAGGAAATATTTATTTCGATGTTGTTGCTGTTCTTAAATTATTTTATTTTTCCTTGTTACCTTTCCTCACTGGGCTATTTTCCTTGTTGGGGCCCCTGGGCTTATAGCATCCTGCTTTTCCAACTAGGGTTGTAGCTTAGCTAGTAGCAATAATAATAAAAATAATAACCTTGTTGCTGCTGAAGATAGGTACCATTTACAATGTCAATGTGGTTTTATGCCGAGAATGAAATTCATGATTATACTAAATACGGATTATGTATCACAGTTTTATGAGAAGAGTTTCAAGTTATGTTGTAAGGGAATAGGATGATAGAATTCATTAGGACATCTATGCTGTAAAAAAACGTGTAGGATAGGCCATGTGAACTCCATATAACTGCTGATATGTCTCAATCAATAAAGAACAATACTACTGTAGATCATCAAGAAACCCTCTGGTATCATTTTGCGTGATACGTTTCAAGTTAATTCCGCGAGGTCATCCTGACATCAAAGGTCATTGACGCCGAAAAAAAAGAGGAATAGAGTTTGTACAGCAAGGTTGGAGACATGGTAAAAATAATGAGATTGAAGTAGTAATAAGCCATAGAAATATTATGAGAGAAATTTCTAGTCCAACTGAGGGAAAAAAATTAATCCCCAGTTCGAGAGCCCTCTTGCACGTCACAATGCTTCAAAATAAAAATTATATTCCACACAGAAGCAAAGGGACTTCATCAAGGTATTCTCTCTTTAAGAGGGTTGTGTGAGAAAAGTGCTTTAAATTCTTAATGATCTCATAGCATTAACATTCATTGATCATATTTAGACATAAGTGTTATATGAACCTTACAATATCTTATCATAATGGTTTTTACAACATAGATATTATCCTTATAAAGTCATTTACCCAGTTCACTTACAAGATTGAAATGATTCTAATCAAATTGTGATACATAATCCATTTTTTTTATGTTCATGAGTTTTATTTTCTGCATAAAACTACATTGACATTGTTAATTGTAGTTGCCTTTTTTAGCACCTACAAGGTGAAAAATACTTGATAATCGATTTAACAAAAGACAGTTTAATTTTCTAAAATTAACAATTCTATTGGATGTTTCTATGGTCCGGACTTCATAATCCATAGCCTTTTGCAGAATGGTGACATAAATACATTTATCCTAATGAACTCCTGACACATTACTATGGGAAGTTAATCTTTATTATTCTGGTGATTATCTTGCTAGTACCTTCGAAGAAGATGCGGAAGTAGTACTTATTTTACTCATTAATGACTTGAATTGAACCTAATTTTTGGCGGTCAAGGTGTGTGGCCCTCACTGTTAAAAAAAATGGTAATAAAAAAAACGGCAAAAGTCTGGCAACATTTATTCCAGGATTTTTACAATTTTAAAAACTGTCATATTGACGCAAATGAGTGGTATTACGGTTACCAACCCATAAAAGATAATAACAATGTGAGGTAAAATTATGGTTGTCTGTATTTTACTGACATACGGCCGAGAACAGTATATTTTTACGGAAAATACCCTATAAAAATTACGGTTTTTTCTAACAGTGCTGTAAAATAGATCTTATGCCATAAACGTCCAACAGTGTTGACTGATAGAGCTACTTTTCCACTCGGTAGATGATAGAAATATATTTATGAGTTACAAGAAACTCTTGTATCGAAAGCCCTTTTAAAATATATAAAAGTTTCAAAAGTTGCCTTTCTATTTCCATCTTCGTCTTCGTTTTGACATACAAGAAGTTTTTCCCGAACTGAAATGTGAACATTCACTTCTTTTTCCCATGATTGAGCTAACAGTATCCATCACATTTACTGTAAGAAATAAATAATAGTTAGATAATTATGTAACTACAGACATTTCAATGAAAGATTTACTCGGTTACAATGAAAATCTTTGAAAGCTGTATTCATGTTACAAAAAGTAACAAAATTAAATGAGACCCTACTCATACAATCCACAAATAACTCAAACTGAAACTACAACAGTCACTTATTGTACATAAAACAATATAAGAATTCAACAAATACTTACATTCAAATTTCTTAAATTGAAAATAAAACCACCATGTAAAGTGTGCATAAACTGATACAAGAAATCTCTATATACTCACATGCCTTAATTTTACTCTCGATAACCACTGTATGGATTGTCTTGTTTCCCAGGAAGTTAGTTAAATATCAGAAGCTTCCCATGTGTTATTTTCAGTTGTGTAAAGTATTCTGAAAGCGAACTTGTAATACAAATGGATCGTTTATATATTTTAATTATCATTTATGGAATTTAGTTCTTAATTTAAGTACTTGGACAGTCAACTAAGTTTAGATCTTTATTGCCATTATATGTAATAAAAAGAAGATAGATTTATAAAGCTGCAAATAGGTTTTACGCATCTGATATGTTTATATTAATCCCCCAACCTCAAACTTTATGTTATACAGCAGATAGCTACTTAATTCTCACCGTACCTCTAACTTAGTTACTCAGTAGATGGTTACTTTAATCTCTCCCACCTCGAAATTTGTTACACATCAAATAGTTACTCTGATCTCTCCCACCTCAAACGTTGTTGCACATCAGATAGCTACTTTGATCTCACACACCCCAAACTTTGTTACACATCAGATAGTTATTCTGATCTCTCACACCTCAAACGATGTTACACATCAGATAGTTACTCTGATCTCTCCCACCTCAAGCTTTGCTACTCATCAGACAAAGTTACTTTAATCTCGCCCCACAACAAACTTTATTACACATAAGACAAAGTTACTGTAATCTCTCCCCACAACAAACTTTGTTACACATAAGACAAAGTTACTGTAATCTCTCCCCACAACAAACTTTGTTACACATAAGACAAAGTTACTGTAATCTCTCCCCACAACAAACTTTGTTACACAAGACGAAGTTCCTTGAATCTCTCCCCACAACAAACTCTACTACACATCAGACAGAGTTACTTAATCTCTCCCCACAACAAACTCTATTACACATAAGACGAAATTCTTTAAATTTCCCCCTACAACAAAATCTACTACACATCAGACAAAATTACTTTAATCTCTCCCCACAACAAACTCTATTACACATAAGACGAAGTTCCTTAAATTTCCCCCTACAACAAACTCTACTACACACCAGACAAAGTTACTTTAATCTCTCCCCACAACAAACTTTATTACACATAAGACGAAATTCCTTAAATCTGTCCCCACAACAAACTCTACTACACATCAGACAAAGTTACTTTATTCTCTCCCCACGACAAACTCTACTACGCATCAGACAAAGTTACTTTAATCTCTCCCCACAACAAACTTTGTTACACCTAAGACAAAGTTACTTTAATCTCTCCCAAAAACAAACTTTGTTACACCTAAGACAAAGTTACTTAAATCTCTCCCCACAACAAACTTTGTTACACATAAGACGAAGTTCCTTAAATCTCTCCCCACAACAAACTCTACTACACATCAGACAAAGTTACTTTAATCTCTCCCTACAACAAACTTTGTTACACATAAGACGAAGTTCCTAAAATCTCTCTCCACAACAAACTCTACTACACATCAGACAAAGTTACTTTAATCTCTCCCCACAACAAACCTTGTCACACATAAGACAAAGTTACTTTAATCTCTCCCCACAACAAACTTTGTTACACATGAGATGAAGTTCCTTAAATCTCTCCCCACAACAAACTTACGATACATAAAGTTACTTTAATCTCTCCCCACAACAAACTTTGTTACACATCAGATAGTTACTTCAATCTCTCCCCACCTCAAACTTTGCCACACATCAGATAGTTACTTTAATCTCCCCCACCTCAAACTTTGTTACACACCAGATAAAGTTATTTTAATCTCTACCACCTCAAACTTTGTTACACATCAGATAAAGTTACTTTAATCACTCCCACCGCAAACTTTCTTACACATCAGATAGGTTACTATAATCTCTCGCACCTCAAACTTTATTACACATCATACAAAGTTACTTTAATCTCTCGCACCTCAAACATTGTTACACATCAGACAAAGTTACTTTAATCTCTTCCACATCAAACTTTGTTACACATCAGATAAAGTTACTTTAATCTCTCCCACCTCAAACATTGTTACACATCAGATAAGTTAATTTAATCTCTCCCACCTCAAACATTGTTACACATCAGATAGTTACTTTAATCTCTCCCACTTCAAACTTTGTTACACATCAGATAAGTTACTTTAATCTCTCCCAATTAAGCTTTGTTACACATTGGATAAAGTTACTTTAATATCTCCCACCTCAAACATTGTTACACATCAGATAAGTTAATTTAATCTCTCCCACCTCAAACATTGTTACACATCAGATAAGTTACTTTAATCTCTCCCACCTCAAACATTGTTACACATCAGATAAGTTAATTTAATCTCTCCCACCTCAAACATTGTTACACATCAGATAAAGTTACTTTAATCTCTCCCACTTCAAACTTTGTTACACATCAGATAAGTTATTTTAATCTCTCCCAATTAAGCTTTGTTACACATTGGATAAAGTTACTTTAATCTCTCCCACCTCAAACATTGTTACACATCAGATAAGTTAATTTAATCTCTCCCACCTCAAACATTGTTACACATCAGATAAGTTACTTTAATCTCTCCCACCTCAAACATTTTTACACATCAGATAAGTTAATTTAATCTCTCCCACCTCAACAATTGTTACACATCAGATAAAGTTACTTTAATCTCTCCCAATTCAAAATTTGTTACACATCAGATAAGTTACTTTAATCTCTCCCACCTTAAACTTTGTTACACCTCAGATAAAGTTACTTTAATCTCTCCCACCTCAAATTGTGTTACACATCAGAAGAGTTACTTTAATCTCTCCCACCTCAAACTTTATTACACATCAGATAAAGTTACTTTTAATCTCTCCCACCTCAAATTTTGTTACACACCAGATAAAGTTATTTTAATTTCTCCCACATTAAACTTTGTTACACATCAGATAGAGTTACTTTTAATCTCTCCCACCTCAAACATTGTTACACATCAGATAAGTTATTTTAATCTCCCCCACCTCAAACTTTGTTACATATCTTATAAAGTTACTTTAATCAATCCCACCGCAAACTTTGTTACACATCAGATAGGTTACTATAATCTCTCGCACCTCAAACATTATTACACATCAGACAAAGTTACTTTAATCTCTCCCACCTCAAACTTTGTTACATATAAGATAGTTACTTTTAATCTCTCCCACCTCAAATTCTGTTACACATCAGATAAGGTTACTATAATCTCTCGCACCTCAAACTTTATTACACATCAGACAAAGTTACTTTAATCTCTCCCACCTCAAACATTGTTACACATCAGATAAAGTTACTTTAATCTCCCCCGCCTCAAACTTTGTTACACACCAGATAAAGTTATTTTAATCTCTACCACCTCAAACTTTGTTACACATCAGATAAAGTTACTTTAATCTCCCCTACCTCAAACTTTGTTACATATCAGATAAAGTTACTTTAATCTCCCCTACCGCAAACTTTGTTACACATCAGATAGGTTACTATAATCTCTCGCACCTCAAACTTTATTACACATCAGACAAAGTTACTTTAATCTCTCTCACCTCAAACTTTGTTACATATCAGAAAGGTTACTGTAATCTCTCGCACCTCAAACTTTATTACACATCAGACAAAATTACTTTAATCTCCCACCTCAAACTATGTTACACATGAGATAAAGTTCCTTTTAATCTCTCCCACCTCAAATTTTATTACACATCGGATGATATACTTTAATCTCTCCCACCTCAAACTTTATTACGCATCAGACAAAGTTACTTTAATTTCTCCCACATTAAACTTTGTTACACACCAGAAAAGGTTACTTTAATCTCTCCCACTTAAACTTTGTTACACCTAAGACAAAGTTACTTTAATCTCTCCCCACAACAAACTTTGTTACACATAAGACAAAGTTACTTAAATCTCTCCACACAACAAACTTTGTTACACATAAGACAAAGTTCCTTAAATATCTCTCTACAACAAACTTTGTTACACATGAGACGAAGTTACTTTAATCTTTCCCCACAACAAACTTTACTACACAAAGTTACGTTAATCTCTCCCCACAACAAACTTTGTTACACATCAGACAAAGTTACTTTAATCTCTCCCACCTCAAACTTTGTTACACATCAGATAAGTTACTTTAATCTCCCCCACCTCAAACTTTGTTACACACCAGATAAAGTTATTTTAACCTTTCACCCCAAAAGGACGTACCGGTACGTTCTTGCAAAACACTGTTATTTACATGTTTTTGATAACTTTATGAGAAACTTATGGCATTTTCCAAGAGAATGAGACCAATCTGACCTCTCTATGACAAAAGGCTGTTACAGCAATTCTAAAAAAATATACATAGCAAAATGTGCGCGAAATTTAACCTTACATTGGGGGTAAAAGGGTTAATCTCTACCACCTCAAAATTTGTTACACATCAGATAAAGTTACTTTAATCACTCCCCCCACAAACTTTGTTACACATCAGATAGATTAATATAATCTCTCACACCTCAAACTTTATTACACATCAAAGTTACTTTAATCTCTCCCACCTCAAACTTTGTTACACACCAGATAAGTTACTTTAATTTCCCCAATCTTGAACTTTGTTACACACCAGATAAAGTTTTTTTCAATCTCTACCACCGCAAACTTTGTTACACATCAGATAGGTTACTATAATCTCTCGCACCTCAAACTCTATTACACATCCGACATAGTTCCTTTAATCTCTCCCACCTCAAATTTTGTTACACATCAGATGAGTTACTTTAATCTCTTCCACCTCAAACTTTGTTACACATCCGATGAGTTACTTTAATCTCTCCCACCTCAAACTTTATTACACAAAAGACCAAGTTACTTTAATCTCTCCCACATTAAACTTTGTTACACATCGGATAAAGTTACTTTTAATCTCTCCCACCTGAAATTTTGTTACACATCAGATGAGTTACTTTAATCTCTTCCACCTCAAACTTTGTTACACATCCGATGAGTTACTTTAATCTCTCCCACCTCAAACTTTATTACACAAAAGACAAAGTTACTTTAATCTCTCCCACATTAAACTTTGTTACACATCGGATAAGGTTACTTTAATCTCTCCCACTTAAACTTTGTTACACATCGGATAAAGTTACTTTAATCTCTCCCACCTCAAACTTTGTTACCCATCAGATAAGTTACTTTAATCTCTCCCACCTCAAACCTCGCTACACATCAGAAAAGTTACTTTAATCTCTCCCACCTCAAACATTGTTACACATCAGATAAGTTACTTTAATCTCTCCCACCTCAAACATTGTTACACATCAGATAAAGTTACTTTAATATCTCCTACCTAAAACTTTGTTACACATCATATGAGTTACTTTAATCTCTCCTACCTCAAACTTTGATACACATCAGATAAAGTTACTTTAATCTCTCACACCTCAAACTGTTAAACATCAGATAAGTTACTTTAATCTCTCCCACCACAAACTTTCCTACACATCATAAAAGTTACTTTAATCTTCCCCATCTTAAACTTTGTTACACACCAGATAAAGTTCCTTTAATATCTCCCACCTCAAACTTTGTTAAATATCAGATAAAGTTAATTTAATCTCTCCCACCTCAAACTTTGTTACACATCAGATATGGTTACTTTAATCTTTCCCACCTCAAACTTAGTTACACATCAGATATAGTTACTTTAATCTCTCCCACCTCAAAATTTGTTACACAGCAGCTAAAGTTACTTTAATCTTTCCCACCTCAAACTTTGTTACACATCATATACTACTTTAATCTCTCCTACCTCAACTTTGTTACATATCAGATAAAGTTACTTTAATCTCTCCCACCTTAAACATTGTTACACATCAGATAAAATTATTTTAATCTCTCCAACCTCAAACTTTGTTACACATCACATAATTTTTCTTTAATCTCTCCCACCTTAAGCTTTGTTACACATCAGATAAAGTTTGTTTAATCTTTCCCACGTCAAACATTGTTACAAATCAGATAAAGTTTCTTTAATCTCTCCTGCCTAAAACTTTGTTACACATCATATGAGTTACTTTAATCTCTCCTACCTCAAACTTTGTTACAGATCAGATAAAGTTACTTTTATCTCTCCCACCTCAAACTTTGTTACACATCTTATAGTTACTTTAATCTTTCCCACCTCAAATTTGGTTACACATCAAAGTTACTTTAATCTCTCCCACATCAACCTTTATTACACATCAAATTTATTTTAATCTCTCCCAAATCATACATTTTTACACATGAAAGTTACTTTAATCTCTCACATCAAACTTTGTTACACATTAGACAAAGTTACTTTAATCTCTCCTATCTCAAACTTTGTTACACATCAGATAAAGTTACCTCAAGATCTCCCACCTGAAACTTTGTTTCATATCAGATAAAGTTACTTTAATTTCTCCCACTTCAAACTTTGTTTCATATCAGATAAAGTTGCTTTAAGATATCCCACCTCAAACTTTGTTTCATATCATATAAAACTAATTTAATCTCTCCCACCTCAAACTTTGTTACACATCAAAGTGACTTTAATCTCTCACACCTTAAACTTTGTTACACATCAAAGTTAGTTTAATCTCTCCTAACTTAAACTTTGTTACACATCAAAGTTACTTTAATCTCTCCCATCTCTATATTTGTTAAACATCAAAATTACTTTAATCTCTCCCACCTCAAACTTTGTTACATATCAAATTTACTTTAATCTCTCCCAAATCAAACTTTGTTACATATTAGACAAGGTTATTTCAATCTCTCCCACCTGAAACTTTGTTACACATCAGATAAAGTTACTTTAATCTCTCCTACCTTAAACTTTGTTAAACATCAGATAAAGTTATTATAATCTCTCCCACCTCAAACTTTGTTACACATCAGATAGTGTTACTTTAATCTCTCCCACCTCAAACATGTTTCATATCAGATAAAGTTACTTTACTCCCTCCCACCTCAAACTTTGTTTTCTGTAGATAAAGTTACTTTAATTTCTCCCACCTCAAACTTTGTTTCATGTAAATAAAGTTACTTTAATCTCTCCCACCTCAAACTTTGTTTCATGTAGATAAAGTTACTTTAATCTCTCCCACCTCAAACTTTGTTTTATTATAGATAAAGTTACTTTAATCTCTCCCACCTCAAACTTCGTTATACATCAAAGTGACTTTAATCTCTCCCACCTTAAACTTTGTTACATATCAAAGTGACTTTAATCTTCCCCACCTCAAACTTTGTTACACATTGTGACGGTGCCGAGAGAGTGTCGTGAACTCAAAGGCAGGAAGCAATCAACTGAGTTGGTTATTAAGGAACACTCTCCCTTATATACAAACCTCAAGGCAACAGGACATAACCTGTTCGAGAGACAGACAATGTTACAGAGCAAAACGGAGACATGATCATTCGGGTTCTTTTTAGTGCGAGGGATTAGCGCAGATACAAGCATAATATATACAAAATAATTATGTACAATTTTGTGACACACGGTTGGTACATTGCTCCCCCCATAAAAATGACATACTGTACATGTTAAATAGGGCGCCCTGATCTAGAGAGGCAAACTGTAGGCGGGTCATCTGGCAGAAGATAAGCAGGTTTTAGACGATCAATGGAGACCCAGTCTTCTTTGCCCCGAATGTTTAGGAGGAATGCTTTCGGACTGCGTCGGATCACAAGGAAAGGGCCCGTGTAAGGGGCGTTAGTGGTGGCTTGCTGGTGTCGTTGCGCAGGAAGACGTGCGTTGCAGAGTGCAAGTTCGTTGGTATGTGATGCTTCGCTGGGGGCTTGTAAGTCTGGCGGCACAGAGTAAATTTTCCCACGACGTGACATATGCGCTGGAGATCGTCGGAGGAGGTTGTAGAAGGAAAAAATTCGGCAGGGACGACCAACGGGTCGCCATACACCATTTCAGCTGCCGAGACGTCAAGGGCGTCTTTAGGAGTGGTCCTTAGTCCCAGGAGGACCCAGGGAAGCTGAGTAAACCAGTTGCAATCCTTGCAGCGGGACATCAAAGCTGCTTTGAGGGTGCGATGAAAACGTTCAACCATTCCATTGGCAGCAGGGTTGTAGGCCGTTGTCTGATGTAGGGTATTGCCCAGGAGATTCGCTAGTGACGTCCACAATTGAGAGGTGAAAGTGGTTCCCCTGTCAGAAGTAATATGCTCAGGGATACCGAATCTTGAAATCCATCCAGAGAGTAAGGCAGATGTACATGAGGCGGACGTTGCAGTTTCCATGGGAATGGCTTTAGGCCAACGAGTGGAGCGGTCGATGACGATAAACAGATAACGATGTCCTTGCGATGTGGGTAGGGGGCCTACAACGTCGACGTGAATGTGTGCGAAACGACGCTGAGGTTGAGGAAAGGTGCCCACTCCTGAATCCGTGTGTCGATGTACTTTGGAAGTTTGGCAAGAAGTACAGGCGTGGACCCAATCCTTAGCATCCTTAGAAATGCCGTGCCAAATGAACTTTGCCTTCAGCAGCTGTGCAGTAGAACGGCACGAGGGATGTGAAAGGCCGTGAATGAAATCAAACACCTGTCGGCGCATGGGAGCAGGAATCCAAGGTCGCGGTCTACAAGTACTGACGTCACAGAGGAGGGTGGTGTTGGAGTCTTCGAGGGGAAAGTCTTCCCAACGGAGGGACGTGTCCTACAAGCTTGATACTCTGGATCCTGTCGTTGGGCTTCAGCCAGGGCGTTGTAATCCAATCCCAGTTGAACGGCAGCCAACGTGTTTCTTGACAGGGCATCGGCAACGGGATTCATTTTCCCAGGGACGTATTGGAGGGTGCAATTGTATTCAGCCACGGCGGAGAGATGTCGGCGTTGACGGGCGGACCAGGCGTCAGACTGTCGAGTGAAGGCATGCACCAGAGGCATGTGGTCTGTGCGAATGACGAAGGGCGTACCTTCTAAGAAATGGCGAAAGTGACGGACAGCCAAGTGCACCGCCAGCAATTCTCGATCGAAGGTAGAATAACCCGATTCTGCCTTGGACAGTTTTCTGCTGAAGAAGGCCAATGGGCGGGGCGAGCCTTTGACCACCTGCTCGAGTACTGCACCAATAGCGACTTCGCTGGCATCGGTGGAGAGAAGGAGAGGGGCGTGTGGGATAGGAAAGGTGAGAGCCGCAGCAGTTGATAGGGCCTTCTTTGCATTGCAGAAGGCTACTGCTTGAAGGGGACCCCACTTCAGGTCCTTCGGCTTGCCCTTGAGGGAGGCGTAGAGGGGAGCAAGAGTGGTGGCAATGGCTGGCAGAAAACTCTGATAATAGTTGATCATGCCCAAGAATTCCTGCAGAGCTTTGACGGTCGAGGGCACGGGGAAGTTCTGAACGGCTGCTACCTTCTCAGGGAGGGGGTGGACACCTTCAGGAGTGGTGCGGTGCCCTAAGAACGACACTTCGTTAGCGCCAAAGGTACACTTGTCGTACCGGACTACAAGGCCGTTTTGTTGCAGGCGGTCGAACAAGATGCGCAGGTGACGGAGGTGTTCCTCTTTTGAGGAGGAGAACACAAGTATGTCGTCCACATAACATAAACAGATAGGGAGGTCCCCTAAGATGCCATCCATGAGACGTTGAAACGTGGCCCCAGCCTTACGAAGGCCAAAACAGGAGTAATTGAAGGTGTATGTACCAAATGGAGTGGTGATGGCAGTCTTGGGGATGTCTTCTGGGTTCATAGGCACCTGATAATACCCCTTCAGGAGATCGAGCGTAGAGAAAACCTTTGCTTTGTGCAGGTAGGAGGTCACGTCGGCAATGTTTGGGAGGGAGTAGTGATCCGGTTCTGTTTGCATGTTCAGGCGCCTGTAATCCCCGCACGGACGGAGGGAGCCGTCTTTCTTCAGAACGATGTGTAAGGGTGACGGCCATGGGCTGGAGGCCTTTTGGCAAAGGCCCATATCCTCCATTTCGGCGAACGTGAACGTCTGTTTGGCGGCTGCCAATCGTTCCGGTGCCAGACGTCTGAATTTTGCGAAGACTGGGGGTCCCGTCGTCTTGATATGGTGATAAATACCGTGCTTGGCAGGAACCGTGGGTGTTTGGCGAATTTCTGGACGGAAAACTTCCGGGTACGACGTGAGGAGGTGGGCGTAGGCATCCGTGGGTGCGCTAATGTGGAGAGCGAGGTTAGAGGGGGCGGGTTGAAGAGGTGTCGACAAGTACGAGTCTGCGTTGACCAATCGTCAGTGGGTGACATTGACCAGAAGGTGGAAATGAGAGAGGAAATCCGCTGCGAGGATTGGCATGGTGACGTCAGCAACGAGAAACTTCCAGTTGAATTTACCGTTTCCGAACGATAATGTAAGGTTCTCGTAACCGTAGGTGGGTATCGCAGATCCGTTGGCAGCTACCAAACGGACGTCGGCAGATGTAGACAGACTATGTCGTGTCTTGAAGAGTTTCCTTGGCAAAAGAGAACGACAAGCACCCGTGTGTACCAAAAATCGCACGCCCGTTCCTGCATCCTATAAAAAGAAAAGATTAGAAACACGGGAGGCCACCGCCACGGGCGATGGCCTACTTACAAGTTTTTTGGCCACTGACAATCCTCGGCACATTTCTTCGCAGATGCCCGGAATCTGAAGTGGTAGTAGCAAAACTGCGGCGGATGGGAGGTAGTAAGTGGCTGTAGAAGTCGTTTGTTGGGGCGCGAGCGATTGGTGGGTGGTGGGCGGCTTTGTCTCTGCTTCGGCACGTCACGGTGTGGGCGTGTATGTCCTACGGCATTCATGCCAGCGTCAGTTGACGTTGAATAGGCATCCTCTTGGTCAGGGGTGGAGGCATTGATGGAGGTCTTGAAGTGGCTGTCAATAAGGGCGTCAGCTTTGGTCATCAAGTCCTTTATGGGTAAACTATCGACATCGGGTATGGCAGCGCGTATAGGTTCGGTTAAACGGCGTATCCAAAGGGCACGAAGTAGGTTCACCTCACGAGGAGAGCCGTCTGCGGCAGGTTGAAGGCGAGCGATACTGGTCATTTCCCTGAGGGCAAGCAAAGCCCTTTGGTCCCCCAACGGTTGTTGCGAGAGCTGAAAAAGCTTTGCTACACGGGCGGCTGGCGATGGCGAGTACTGCTGCAGAAGGTATGTTGTGAGGGTGTCATACGGTATTGGCGTGTATCCTTGTTCACAAAGCCAGTCGGATATTTCCGGGAAGGTGTCCTCGGGTATCGCTGCAAGAACATAATCTGCTTTGGTGGTTGAGCGAGTCACGCCGTTGATGCGAAACTGGACTTCTGCGCGCTGAAACCAAGCAAATGCCTCTCCGCTGGCGAACGGTGAAAGTTTCAATGGGGCGGCCGCAGCGCCAACTGCTGTAGTAGAGTCCGTCATAGTACCAACGATGGAGGGGTGAGGGAGGTGGGGGTGGAAGGCAGTGGGAGTGAGTCGACTTCCGGGGTCACCAATGTGACGGTGCCAAGAGAAGGTTGTGAACTCAAAGGCAGGAAGCAATCAACTGAGTTGTTTATTAAGGAACACACTCCCTTATATACAAAACCTCAAGGCAACAGGACATAACCTGTTCGAGAGACAGACAATGTTACAGAGCAAAACGGAGACATGATCATTCAGGTTCTTTTTAGTGCGAGGGAAGAGCGCAGATACAAGCATAATATATACAAAATAATTATGTACAATTGTGTGACACACGGTTGGTACAACATCAAAGTTTGTTTAATCTCTCCCAACTCAAACTTTGTTACACATCAAAGTTACTTTAATCTCTCCCAGCTCCAAATTTGTTAAACATCAAAATTACTTTAATCTCTCCCACCTCAAACTCTGTTACATATCAAAGTTACTTTAATATCTCTCACATCAAACTTTGTTACACATTAGACAAAGTTATTTTAATCTCTCCCACCTCAAACTTTGTTGCACATCAGATAAAGTTACTTTAATATCTCCTACCTTAAACTTTGTTAAACATCAGATAAAGATATTATAATTTCTCCCGCCTCAAACTTGTTTCATATCAGATAAAGTTACTTTAATCC
Source organism: Palaemon carinicauda (assembly GCF_036898095.1). NCBI lineage: Eukaryota > Metazoa > Arthropoda > Malacostraca > Decapoda > Palaemonidae > Palaemon > Palaemon carinicauda. The sequence continues at coordinate 68,033,143 of NC_090727.1, read as the reverse complement.
CTCCCACCTCAAACTTTGTTTCCTGTAGATAAAGTTACTTTAATTTCTCCCACCTCAAACTTTGTTTCATGTAAATAAAGTTACTTTAATCTCTCCCACCTCAAACTTTGTTTCATGTAGATAAAGTTACTTTAATCTCTCCTACCTCAAACTTTGTTTTATATCAGATAAAGTTACTTTAATCTCTCCCTCCTCAAAATTTGTTACACATCAGATAAAGTTACTTTAATCTCTCCCGTCTCAAACTTTGTTTCATATCAGATAAAGTTACTTTAATCTCTCCCCCCTCAAACTTTGTTTCATATCAGATAAAGTTACTTTAATCTCTCCCACCTCAAACTTGGTTTCATGTAGATAAAGCTACTTTAATCACTCCCACCTCGAACTTAGTTACTCATCAGATTAAGATACTTTAATCTCTCCCACCTCAAACTTTCTTTTATATAAGATATAGTTACTTTAATCTCTCCCACCTCAAACTTTGTTTTACATCAGATAGTTACTTTAATATCTCCCACCTCAAACTTTGCTTCACATCAGATAGTTACGTTAATCTCTCCCACCTCAAACTTTGTTTCATATCAGATAAAGTTACTTTAATCTCTCCCTCCTCAAACTTAGTTTCGTATCAAATAGTTACTTTAATTTCTCCCACTTCAAACTTTGTTTCATATCAGATAAAGTTACTTTAATCTCTACCACCTCAAACTTTGTTTCATGTAGATAAAGTTACTTCAATTTCTCCCACCTCAAACTTTGTTACACATCACACATTGTTACCTCAACCTCCCTCCCCCTAAGTTCAATCTTTACAAATTTCTGCTTGAATGAAACTTGGGTTTGGCATGGGAATCAGAAATTATTTAATAGAACAGAAAAACCCTTGTAAAGCTACTAAGTATCCGTAGTAATTAAATGATTATTATATCAACCTAATCTGAAAAATAGCCTGACCGTGTTGTTCCCCCAGAATACTTGAGATTTGAAAGCCATGTCATTTGTTAAAATATCACTGTAATTTATTAAGCGTAGTGGATAATTTTTTTTTTTTTTATATATACTGTCAATATTAAATATGATTAAATAATAATACGGCAAGTTTCTTTGCTGTTGAGTTCCCAAATTCCTGTGAGTTTAGGGGAACTATTTAGCATATCTAAATCCCGTCCCCTGACCCCAGGTCTCGGGTCACAGATCACGAAAATTTTTACAGTGGTTTTGTGTTCAACGTCCAAACTTTAAAACGAATGGCCAATGACTACCATCAGATTACTTGGTAGTTAGTTATGAATCGTAGAGTAAAATCAATTGTTCACCTAAAAGCATTTATTTTTTTTTACAAGCTTCCTAAAATTATTACTAAACATACATAATTACACTTGGTATAACTTTGTTCGGTGCACTATTCATTAACAGTGCTTCTTTCTTTCTCTATGCCCTATTTGTTAGATTAGGTATACAACAACAACAATAATAAGAATAGGGAAGTGGGGAATATGGGGAAAAGAAGAGTACCCCTGGATACAATCCAATTTATACCTCAAAGGCAGGTACTCGGGATGGGAAAGATTTAGGAAAAGGGGAGAAAGAGAATTACGGGAGAAGAATAAAAGAGAGGGGCAGACCCTCTTGCGATATTAGGAAATTGGTATTATTATATTGATGTATATCGCTGTGGTTCTAATATGCAATTATTTAGAAATCCATATCTAAGCCTCTTCAAAACTTTTCCTCTCTACTAAGGTCAGAATTTACCATGGAGAGTTTTAACCCTGAATCTAAGATTGACACGGCTTATTATTTTCCTCTTGTTAGATATTGTACAGACAGCAAAGTTGAGGTAACTGATGAACTATCGTAATACTGATTTCCCTTTTATTATTCAAATCACAATTAACCAAAGAATATAACAAAGTGCTTAGACCATTTATTGAAAGTTTCGTTTTTATAAATTTCTGCTAACGTAATCAATGTAATAAAACAAACGAACAATCAAGAGAATAAACAGAGCATAATTTGCATATTTATACTGTTAATGAACAAAATGACATTAAACACCTCGTTCATTCTCACGGCTTAAGACATTTTAACCTTGCGAATTCTGGATTCACTCACCATTGTATTGCACGAAGAATAAAATGTTCATGATATTTTATCTTTCTTTGAGAACATTCATATTACACACACACACACTCATAATGTATTTATGCATGTATAATTTACATGCATGCATATGTACGCATTTTGTGTAACATACATAACGGATTTTGAGCGAAGCGAAAAATCTATTTTTGGGTGAGATCGCCATGTCGTTCTGATGGAAGTTCCTAAGGTGGCTTCAAAAGGATATATAATATATCCTTTTGAAGCTACCTTAGGAACTTCCATCAGGACGACATGGCTTGAGCCCAAAAAGTATTTTATTACTAACAGTTGTGATTTAGTTTTTTTTTTTCTCTCAAAAGCTGATACTATTCAATATCTAATTCGCTCTTCCTTTTAATCTCAGACCAGTAGAGATATTCCTTTAATGATAGATATATCTCCCCGGTAAAGGACTCGATATGCATGTGTGTGGAGAGAGAGAGAGAGAGAGAGAGAGAGAGAGAGAGAGAGAGAGAGAGAGAGAGAGAGAGAAAAAAAAATATTTAACTTAATATTACGTTATAAAATTAGTCGGTTGATCACCTAAGTGTACTTATTTTGGGCCATTGTATTCTCTTTGATAAACCCCCTTCCCATTCCAATGTCAAGTTACCTCTGAACATTTTAAGTGTCGTCACTTGAAGTGATTGATCTTCTTGTGAAGTGAAGCTCTCAGATAATTTTGTTATTACTTTCATTCGAAAATTCAGTCTTTTTATTCTATTGGCTTCAGAAGCTGATGCAGTTTTTGCGTTATCATTGATTATTGTCTTTTAAAGATGTTTGACTTTACCATATTAATGTTAAGTTTTCAATTATTTTTACCCTAATATTATTTTAATTAGTTACCCTATTCACCAGTTTTCAAAAATTTCCTTATTGTTTTGATTAATTACCCTCCCTTTTTAATAAATTTCATTAAGTAATTTAATTTCCCTATTCTTTTAATTAATTATACTATTATTGTTTTAATTATTCACTCTCATTCTGTTTCTATTAGTTATCCTAATGTAATTGATTACTCTATTTCGATTAATCCTATTATTCAATTAATTAATCCCATTAGTGATGAATCATCTCTTTAAGAAAGTTATATTTCGATTCTGCAAATTTACTTTATATCAAAAAAGGTTCCCAGCATTTAATTTATAGTTATTGAGAACAATAGAAACTTTGCTTAGATATTATCCTAATTATTCATCAACTATGGTTCAGTTTTACTTGTAAAGAATCCTTATCGAAAATAGCATAGGAATCCAGTGTCTGTGTTCATGTACACAATGTGCAGTATGTGCAAGAATAGTTACGAGGTGTGACTCTAGTTTGACCTCTTATTATATAGCTAATAGTTTATAATTTATCTTAAGGTACAGCTAGAACACAGTAGGGTAAAAACTTTCCTGACGAGAATATTATATTTGTACAGCAATTTAAAAATGTGGTTCTTATTTTGCACTTTAATTACATAGTACATACGCAAGAATAAAGCAATTAGTTACCTATGAGTAATATTGTCTTATTATAAGGGTAATCAGTTATTAACATAACCAGCTCATGTGTACATGAACATCCATAATCAGAGCATATGTGAAAGAATGTATACTAAGCATATGGATTTGATTTCACCTCTTATTTTAAAGCTAATAATTTATCTGAAAGGTACAGGACTAGAGTGTAAGGGATAACATAACTAATATGAGAGTAATCCTGCTGTGTACATACGTATCCATACACATAGTCCCTTTTACCTTTCCTCTTTGGGCTGTTTTACCCTTTTAGAGCCCTGTGGTTTGTAGCATCCTGCTTTTCCGACTGGGGTTGTGTCTTGGCTTTTGATGATGATAATGATAATAGTAATAATAATTATTTTTATTAATTGAAAATATATAATCTCAATTGCTCATTACTTCTCATATAGTACATGTATTTCCTTATTTCCTTTCCTCACTGGACTATTTTCCCCTGTTGGAACCCTTGGGGATAATTATAGCATCCAGCTTCCCAACTAGGGTTGTAGCTTAGCTAATGGAGTGAAGCGTACGACTCAGGTTCCACCTCTGATTATATAAGGTAGGTAATAGTAGATTTTAAGGTACAGGCTATTCTAGTTAGGGTATAATGAAACTTGTATGTGTATATGAATCTTTAATTTCGGGTCTCATTTGGCACTTTATTTTTAAATGATACATACATAAGAATGAAGAAAGTACCAGTTATGTTGTCTATAATGTTACAAGGTTGATCATTTAGGTAATCAGTTCATGTTGGTATAAAAACAATATCCAAAATATATAGAAAATTGCATGTTTTCCTCCTCGTAACTTCTTGCTGTTCCGATACTTACGCTCGATATTTGTCCGTTAACAACGTTTGTGAAAAGGTAACGTTTTCCTGATAAAGAGGAATAGTTTGGGGCAATGTTATTCATAACATCCATCTATTCAATGTCATTCTCAATATATGTCCTGTCCGTGTCCTTTGTTTCTTACATGATAGAGTATCCTCTACTTTAATTTGCTCTCGTATGCATGTTTCTCTGTTTCCACCTCTTAGCGTTATTCCCATCATTATTCTTTCCATAGTTCTTTGAGTTGTAACTAGCTTATGTTCTAAGGCTTTATAAAGTAAGGGTCCAAGTTTCTGATGCATAAGTTAATACGTTGCTGATAATCATAGGTTTCGCAGCCTTAGAAGATTCTTCTGAAAAGAGAAAGAAAAGACTTTGTAAAAGAAAAATAATTCAATTTCTGAGGTTTGGTAAACTTTGCATTAATAACTGTAATTCTAACAAATGTCAACTTTTATTAATCAATGATATTTAAGATTATCTTGATAATTGATCGGTGGTGATGCCTTGGTAAACGTTTGTAAACTCATTCTGAAATAACTGTATAAATATCTCATGGCACTTAGTTCCTTGTTTCTTTTAAAACAGCTTTTGAATATTGTAATAGCAAAGTTAGTTTTGTTAATAGAATTTTTTCGCGTTACGAAGTATAGCGAAAAATAATTGTCCTAACGACATGTAAGCAGATCTTAAGTGTCTTGTTACTTAAGTTCAGTTGTTATGTAGGCAGTGGCCAATGAGAATTTAGTGTTGGGTGAAACGTATTCAATGTTTGAAGAGGTATTTAGTAAGTGGTCACTTTCTAGCGCACGCTAGCCCGAGCAAGTCGAATTTATTAGCCAGGACGCCAGGCAGGATCAAATACAGCTTCAGATGTGAATAGTGTTTTCACGCTAGCAATCAGAATGCTGAAACCGTTTCAAGAAGTGATGGACAATCTATTATCCGATTTCCAGCAGAATATTCAACAAGTATCCGCACCTCGTTAAAGTATGATGGAAAACCATTTGAATGAGCATCGCGTTATTTTGAGGAAACTGATACGAAAATGTTAGAATTAGATGCGATTGTTTATCAACTTGGAGGACAAGGAACATCTAAAACTGCTGCAGAAACGAGTTAGTACGCAAAGAGCTGCATCGTCGAAAGTGTCAAGCTAGTTAAATATCGAGGGAAAGTGTGGATTCATATCAACTTTGATGGAAGAGGTCTAGAGCTCAATAAAGGCCGAGAGTTGACATTGAAGCCGGGAACGTACCAAGAAAGACGTCGAAAAGATAAGTGAAAATATAGCTGTTTTTATTTTGTATACTTAGCAGTTGGTACAAGGAAATTGGAACATTGTGTTTATTTTATTTCATTGTTTTTAATCGCCTGTTGGTTGTTATTCACAATACATTGAACAGAATTAGATTGGGATAGTCATTGGCGTCTAAAAGGTCGATCATAAAATTCCATTTCAAAACCGTTACTGTGGTTGTTGGATTGGGTAACAATTGGTCAGCAAGGGACGAATCAGAATTTATTAAAAGAGAATGGGTGACACTGGTATCAGAAAAACTAAGAAATAATTCCTTTGACGGTGACCAAGAATGGAAATGGTAAGCAAAGGCTGGTTTTTTATTACAAACTTTTTAAGGATTTAATCAGTCTACAGTCTGCTTATCGCATAGAAATCTATTAAAACGTTGCCAATATCTTTCTCATTGGGGAAAAATGTAAAAAGTTTTTATAATGGATTATCTTTAGATATTTTTGAAAGCGGCGGTACATCTTTACTAAAGCTCTTAAGTCTGTTAGATATTAGAGATCTAAGGAAGTGAAGATTGAAGTATTTTTAGATGATGGCATAGCTGCGGATGGTTGTTTTGAAGGGGCATTGGATGCTAGTTATTTACTTTTAAAAGCTTCAAGATTTGGATTTATTTACAAGAAAGTATAATTGGTTTTCAGACTCTAAATCGTATTTGGAAAGGTTTACAGAGGACGAATACTGAAGGCAAATTTTGTAACTACAGTATTAGGATAAACTATGTCGTTAAAGATCTTGTTTAGATGCCAAACCTTCTGAATTAACAAAAACGTTATTTTAACGAATATCTTTTGGACATAATTGTCTGTTACATAATTTCCACGAAATTTGTCGTGAGAAGTATTGTTAAAATGTAAACGATAAAGTATTTCTGTATTTTTACATATTGAGCAAAGCTAGTTGAGAACTTAATGAAGAAATATCAGATGCTCTGGTTGAGATCACGTTTTGACGCAGAAATTCATTCTTTTTATTTTGGTCGTTACTTTAACTATATACTTGCATCAGACTTATTTAACCTATTACTTCATTGTGACACCTAAGATGTAGGCAGTTTATCACTATATTGTGACGCCTATAATGTAGGCAGTTTATCACTATATTGTGACGCCTATAATGTAGGTAGTTTACACTATATTGTGACGCCTAAGGTGTAGGCAGTTTATCACTATATTGTGACGCCTAAGATGTAGGCAGTTTATCACTATATTGTGACGCCTAAGATGTAGGCAGTTTATCACTATATTGTGACGCCTCAGATGTACTGTAGCAGCTTAGCACTATATTGTGACGCCTCAGATATAGGCAGTTTAGCACTATTGTGACGCCTCAGATGTAGGCAGTTTAGCACTATTGTGACGCCTCAGATGTAGGCAGTTTAGCACTATTGTGACGCCTCAGATGTAGGCAGTTTAGCACTATATTGTGACGCCTCAGATGTAGGCAGTTTATCACTATTGTGACGCATCAGATGTAGGCAATTTATCACATTGCGAAGCCTCGGATGTAGGCACTCTTATCAATATATTGCAACGCCTCATAGGAAATTTACCGCTATATTGCGACGCTTCAGACATAGGAAGTTTACCGCTATATTGTGACTCCTCAGATTTAATAGTTATATTGTGACGCCTCTGGTGTTGGGAAATTTATATGTTGTGACACCTCAGTAGTAGGTTTGGAGTAATTCTGAAGTTTTTAGCGATGAATACAGCGCATTTTTTTTTTTATCATGAAAAGAGTGGTTGGAAACTGGACAGCAAATGAATCTTTAAAATTAAACATGAAGGAGCAGGAGGCAGTCGACAGAATTATGTAAAGTACTTTGGCAATGTTTGAACGTTGTTTCAGATAAAAGATTTTCGATTTTAATGCAAGTAGGTAGCAAAAAGCCAGATTTGGAAAAAATAGAAAACCAAAGAATTTAAACTTGTACTGAATACACTGTTCAGGCCATCAATGTATGTAAGCCCAGAAAGAGTACAAAAGAGTGGATATTTTGAAGTGTTGTCAACTAACATGGATGAATGGTCAATTCTTGCTTACATTTTTCAGAGTTATGGACTTGTGAGAGTTATTCATTCTTTAGACTGTTTTGCTACTTTTAAAAATATGTTGAGGTTTTTAATCTCTAATATTGGTGTCCCGGTACAGAGGGAATTGATGCTTTAACTTGAGGTTTGGTGCTTTATACCAAAAGTTATTAATAAAATGGAGGTAAAAATTCTTAAGTAGAATATTCCAGAGTGAAAGTCCTCTCCATCTTGACTGTTGATATTAACGAGGGAAGCTTTATTGTTAAACTTTGAGTGTTTACGTAACAAAAGGTTATTACACACGGCAAAGAGGGAAATTTTTCGCTGAAATTTAACTTTGATATAGAAGGTAAAGGTTGTTGAAATTATAAGTATATATGTACAATGTTCTATTTTTGGAATCTGCTTTCCAGGATCGTGAATACAATGAAATGCCAGCAGTCGTCTTTAACGGTGGCATCTAATTTGGACAGGAAATTGGGGGACCTCAGTTGTCATGGGCATCTTCTATCATCGATGAATGACAGCACCGACAAGGCCTACCAACTTGTCTTTCAACAAAGAGAAGCTTACAATAATGGTCACGAGCAAAGCTAAATGCCATTGTATGTTGCTTTATTTATGACGCTTTTATTAGATTCCGGCGCTTTAGTAATCTCCAGTGATCAGGCTATTTATGCCATAACGTGCATGCATGAAATGAGGGGTTACATAGATCCAACGGAAAATTCACTTGTTAAATCTTTGCAAGCACCTGTGAAACATTAAGCTGGTAGATCGGTGCATTCAAAGGATCTTTTTGATAATATGGTGTTGCAGAATCCGTGCGGATTATATTTTCCGATATTGAAAAACTTCTTTATTATTTTGATAGATCATTAAGGTTTTCTTATGAGATTTGGGGAGTTAAGTTTATTGTAATTTGAAGATTTCTTAGTTGAACAGAAAAAAAAAATGAAAAATCACCAATACTGTGAAGTTTTTGATATCGGAAGTTGTCACAAATGCTTTTCCATATTTGATGTATTTTGCTTGATACAGAGGAAGCTGGAATGATTTTGTCCTTTGATCGATTTCTCTTAAGTTTTTTAAAAGCTCCTGTAATGTAACCAAACAGAATTTTTTGTTAAAACTGTGGCTACAAGTTCAAACATCGCAAACGATAACGTCAATGATAGGTGTCTTCATAGACATGAGTGTTGGTAGTCTGTTTCAAGTAAACATGTTTGTCAAAGGCTTCAAAAAGAGGTTAAATGTGTAAATCATTCAATCGGAACATTTATTTCTCTCTCCATTTTTTCCTTCTCTCCCTTTCTTTGGTATTATGCTATAATGCAATTTAATGTTTTATTATGTTTATACCTGTAGAGAATGTGGAGTGAAGTGAGGACTAGAATTTTTTCGCGTTACGAAGTATAGCGAAAAATAATTGTCCTAACGACATGTAAGCAGATCTTAAGTGTCTTGTTACTTAAGTTCAGTTGTTATGTAGGCAGTGGCCAATGAGAATTTAGTGTTGGGTGAAACGTATTCAATGTTTGAAGAGGTATTTAGTAAGTGGTCACTTTCTAGCGCACGCTAGCCCGAGCAAGTCGAATTTATTATTAATATTATTATCATTATTATTTATTAGTAGTACAAGAGTGAGGTTCCACCACTCAAATTTGAGTTACTCTGCATTATTGCCGTGGATACACAGGTTTCCATAGTTTTTTCAAAACTTGAGATTTTGTTTTTTATCTATGGTTTTTCCTGGGCGGCAGAGGAGGCTTATATGTTAATTTGAAAGTTTGTTCATTTTGTTTTAAATATGCACTGCTATATCAGTACAGAAGTTTGTATAAGTTATTAGAATGTGATGTTGTATATAAATTGTTTTTTTAAAAAGTATGATTCATTAGAAAAATAAACCTGGCGTCAACCGGCACGGTGCGCTATAATGTAGGGTCAACCGGCACGGTGCGATATAATGCAATTTAATGTTTTATTATGTTTATACCTGTAGAGAATGTGGAGTGAAGTGAGGACGGGGTATTTTATTGGTTATTTGTAGATTTTCTTGGAGCAGATGTTAACCATATCCAGATCATTTTGAAAGGTCATCTATATCCCATTTATACTCGACACTCCCTATTTATTTGAGTCTTATTTTAATGACATATGTACAGTAAATTAAAAACTTATTTCTTGAGTCTTGTTTATGACATATATACAGTAAATAATTATTTGGTTGTTCATTATCATAACTTTTACACTATTTAAATTTATTCAACATACAGTATATATACAGTAAATAAATATTTGATTTTCATTATCATAAATCCTACATTCTTTGCAGTTATTCAAACTCAGTTTTA
>NC_090727.1:68006202-68022446 GCF_036898095.1 Palaemon carinicauda | reverse complement strand
CAGAATGTGAATTGATTGCGGTAGAATTTGAATTTGAAAACTAGTGAATATTGTAGTTACAGACCCCCAAATACTAAGGAGTTTGACATAATAATAGAAAAATAGATGATATTTGTAGAAACCATAAAGGACTGGAATATACTCCTATCCGGAGATTTTAACTTTCCTTTCGTGGATTGGAAAGAACGGATAGAAGAAAGTGGTTGTATGTATACATATAAAAAAGAGAGTAATAGTAGCGCAGAAGATAAGAGGCAATTTGAAAAGTTTCAAGATATGTTATTAGAACATAATATGCAACAAATAAACCACATTCCAACAAGAAAGGAAAATGTCCTAGATCCTAGTATTTGTGAATGAGGTGAATTATGTTAAAGAAATAATAGTGTATAACACGGGAATTTCAGACCACAATGTCATAGAATTGATAGTTCATTCCAAAGCAAGTGATCACAGAATTAATAAAAGCACAAAACTTTGGGAAGGATATGGAAAATATAACTTTTACAGTAAGAATATAAAATGGTCAGAAATAAATGAAGAACTGAATAAAGAATGGAAAAAATAGTATTTATAAGTGATAATATACAGATAAATACGGACATACTGTACAAAATACTGGTGAAAATTGTTGAAAAATATGTACCGAAAAAAAAACAATAAACAAAAGACGTGCATACCAAGAGACAGAAGGATCTTATTTCAGAAAATTAGAAAGTGGAAGAAAAATCTTGCAAAAGAAAAAAAATGTGTGGAAAATGAGAGAAATAAAATGTAAGATAGAAAATGCAGAACAAAAGATTATACAGTCGAAAGAAAATGAAAAAAGGGACTTAGAGAAAGGAAACTTCAAAATATAAAAAGAAACCCAAAGTACTTTACTCCTATGCAAAAAAGATGAATAAAAGGAGAATAGAAATAGGCCCTCTAAGAATTGAAGGACGGCTAACGAATGAAAAAAAAGGAAATATGCAACATATTAGCAGAAAAATATAAGAGTGAGTTCACGCCAAGAATTGCGAATGAGAATAATGAAACAGGAATGAGAGAAAGAAAATATCGAATATCTAACGGATATAGATATCAATGAAGCAGATATTGTCACGGCCATAAACGAATTTAAAAATGGATCGGCAGCCGGACCAGATGGAGTTCCAGCGATTTTGTTAAAAAAAACTGCAAACACTATCGCGAAGCCGCTTGCAATACTGCTAAGACAGAGTATAGATATGAGCGAGATATATGTTAAACATAAATTAGCTTATATAACCCCTATCTTCAAAAGTGGATCAAGACTAGAGGCAAGCAATTATAGACCTGTTAGTCTAACATCACATATTATGAAAGTGTATGAGAGGGTAATAAAAAAGAAAATAATGAACCATTTGGTCAAAAATAATTTGTTTAATATGGGTCAACACGGTTTCGTACTGGAAAAAGTACACAGACCCAACTGATAGCACACTATGAAAACATATACAATAATATGATAAATGAAAAAGACACAGATGTGATCTATCTAGATTTTGCAAAAGCCTTTGACAAGGTAGACCATAACATATTGGAGAAAAAAATGAGAAGCATAATATTGTGGGAAAGATAGGAAAATGGGTAAAGAATTCCTGCAAAACAGAAAACAGATAGTGGTGGCAAATGACGAGAAATCAGATGAAGCCCAGGTAATATCTGGTGTTCCCCCAAGGTACGGTATTAGCTGCACTGCTATTTGTTATTATGATCTCAGACATAGACTGTGATGTTGAAAACTCCGTAGTGAGAAGTTTCGCCGATGACACAAGAATAAGTAGAGAAATTACTTGTGATGAAGATAGGAACTCATTACAAAGAGATCTAAACAAAATATATGAATGGGCGGAGATAAATAGGATGGTATTTAACTCCGATAAATTCGAATCAATAAATTATGGAAACAGAGAAGGAATGGTGTATGCATACAAGGGACCTAATAATGAGACAATCACAAACAAGGAAGCAATTAAAGACCTTGGTGTAATTTTAAATAGGAATGTTATGCAACGACCAAATAGCAACACTGTTGGCTAAATGTAAAGCAAAAATGGTAATGTTATTCAGACACTTTAAAACAAGAAAAGCTGAACACATGATAATGCTTTACAAAACTTATGTACGTAGTACACTCGAGTACTGCAATGTGATATGGTACCCACACTACCAAAAGGATATTGCGCAAATAGAGAGTGTACAAAGGTCCTATACTGCTAGAATAGAAGAAGTTAAAGACCTTGACTACTGGGAAAGACTGCAATTTTTAAAACTATACAGTCTAGAAAGGAGAAGAGAACGCTACATGATAATACAAGCATGGAAGCAAATAGAAGGAATTGCTGAAAACATCATGGAGCTTAAAATATCAGAAAGAGCAAGCCGAGGTAGATTAATAGTGCCAAAAAGCATTCCAGGTAAACTGAGAAAGGCGCACAGGACATTAATCCACTACGCACCAGCATCGATAATGCAGCGACTATTTAATGTGCTGCCAGCTCATCTAAGAAACATATCAGGAGTGAGCGTAGATGTGTTTAAGAATCAGCTCGATAAATACCTAAGATGCATCCCAGACCATCCAAGACTGGAAGATGCAAAATACACCGGAAGATGCATTAGCAACTCTCTGGTGGATATACGAGGTGCCTCACACTGAGGGACCTGGGGGAACCCAAACAAAAAATAAGGCAATAAGGCAATAAGGCTCTCTCTCTCTCTCTCTCTCTCTCTCTCTCTCTCTCCTCTCTCTCTCTCTCTCTCTCTCTCTCTCTCTCTCTCTCTCTCTCTCATGAAAATAAGGATACTTTGAATGCTTAGGATGAATGTAATATTGCATTTTTCATTAATTTTTCCTGGCCCTTTAATGACTTTAACATACCGAAATACAGTTGCATATAAAATGTAAATAAATAAGCTGTATAGATCGATCGAATCTTATATAATGTATTGAGATTATCATTTGCTTGTCTCATTGTATTCTAACATACAACAAAAATATTCTAACCTTCTCTCACTGTATTATAACAACAAAAAATTCATGAGTTTACATTCTTTTTCAATATCCATTGTACGAGAATGCTGTAACGTAAACACTTATAAGTAAAATCAAATGGCATACGCAGCAAAGCAAGTGCTTGTGGTGCTGTTTAAATTTCGAGCAATTTTGGCCAATGGGTGGCGACCCAGCAAAACAGCTTCTGGGAGTAATGTATGCTAAACAGGCCAGGTCGTAAACAAGGATATGAGACCTTTTGTGGGGATCACATGAGAGAGAGAGAGAGAGAGAGAGGAGAGAGAGAGAGAGAGGAGAGAGAGAGAGAGAGAGAGAGAGAGAGAGAGAGAGAGCTGTTGGTTATGAAAAATAGCTCGACTGCACACACACACATTAGGATAAATTTTACCTTTTTCCCCCTCCTTTTATGAGTGTGAGAGTTGTTGCTTAGGAAGTGTGCCTGACTGTTCACATACCTTGAATAATTTCACTTTTATTCCTCCTCCTTTTCATCATCCTCATACTGTTACTCCTGCTGCTCCTCCTACTGATGCTATTTTTTCATACTTCTGCTATTTTCCTACTGCTACATCTCCTACTGCTACTCTCCCAACTCCTCCTCCTTCTTTCCTTACAGACAGAGTTGTTGATTAGGAAAAGTGCTTCACTGTTCACACATCTGGATTAATTTCACTCTTATTCCTCCTCTTCCTACTGCTGCTGCTAGTTCTCCTACTGCTATTCCACGCACCCCCCCCCCCCTCTGCCGCCTCCTAATCCTTGTTTCGTGACACAGACTGACATAATTGTTGTCTATGAAATGTGCTTTACTTTTCACACATTTGGATTCATTTCACATTTAATCCTTCTCCTTTTTCTCCTCCTCCTACTGCTGCCATTTCTCCTACAGCTGTTCTCCCCTCATCTTCCTACTAATCATTCTTTCCTGACAGAAACAGACAGGGTTGTTGCTTAGGAAATGTACTTCACTGTTCACACAGCTAGTTTAATTTATCATTCCTTTTCCTACTCCTCCAACTGTTACTACTCTTCCTCCAACTGCTGTTGCTACTCCTACGACTCCTCCTCTTCCTCTGCTGCTGCTACTTTTCCTACTGCTACTCCCCCGTCCTCCTTTCCTGACAGACACAGACAGAGTTGTTGCTTAGGAAATGTGCTACCCTGTTCACAGCTAGTTTAATTTTATTTTCATTCCTTTTCCTACTCCTCCTACTGCTATTCCCACTATTCTTCCAGCTCTCCCTCCTCCTTTCCTGACAGAGACAAACAAAGTTGTTGCTTAGGAATTGTGATTCATTGTTCACACATCTAGTTTGATTTTACTTGTATTTCTATTTCTCCTCCTCCTACTGTTACACATCTTCCACCTACTGCTCCTACATCTCTCACTGCTACTCCTTCTCTTCCTCCTTTCCTGACTGAAGCTCATTTACTAAACAACAACTCTGTCTCTGTCTCTGTTCAAACATCTGGATTAATTTCACTTTTATTCCTATTTCTCCTCCTCATACCTACTGTTACACCTCTTCCACCTACTGCTGCTAGGTCTCCCACTGCTACTCCCCCTCCTCCTTTTTCTGACAGAGACGGACAGAGTTCTTGCTTAGGAAATGAGCTTCACTGTTCACACATCTGGACTAATAACACTTTTATTCCTATTTCTTCTCCTCCTACTGTTACACCTCTTCCACCTACTGCTGCTACATCTCCTACTGCTACTCTCCCTCCTTCTCCCCCTCCTCCTCCTTTTTCTGACAGAGATGGACGGACTTGTTGCTTAGGAAATGAGCTTCTCTTCACACACCTGGATTAGTTTCACTTTTATTCCTAGTTCTCCTCCTCCTACTGTTACATCTCTTCCACCTATTGCTGCTACACCGCCTACTACAACTTCCCCCTCCTCCTCACCCTCCTACCCCTTTTTCTGACAGAGACGGAGAGTTGCTGTTGCTTAGGAAATGAGCTTCACTGTTCACACATTGGGATTAATTTCCCTTTTATTCCGATTTCTCCTCCTCCTACTGTTACACCTCTTCCACCTACTACTGCTACATCTCCTACTGCTACTCTCCCTCCTCCTCCCCCTCCTCCTCCTTTTTCTGACAGGGACGGACAGAGTTGTTGCTTAGGAAATGAGTTAAACTGTTCACACATCTGGATTAATTTCGTTTTTATTCCTATTTTTTCTCCTCCTACTGTTACACCTCTTCCACCTACTGCTGCTACATCTCCTACTCCTACTCCACTACTTCTGCATGCATGATATATTCATATGTCTTTTTCATGCGCACATGAAATATACATGCATATTCATATGTCTAATTCATGTGCGCATCGAATATAAATGCATATTCATATGTCTATTTCATGCGCTCAGGAAATATACATGAATATGCATATTTATTTCATGCTCGCATGAAATAAACCTATGAATATGCATGTATATTTCATGCAGACATATGAATATGCAAGTATATTTCACGCGCATGAAATAAGACATGAATATGTGCATGTATGTCATGAGCACATGAAAAACACTTATGAATATGCAGGTAAATTGCATGCGCGAATGACAGACATATGAATATGCACGTATATTTTTTGTGCACATGAACTATAAGTGCATATCACTCTGTATATTTAATGCACGCAGGAAATATACGTGCATATCCATATATGTCTATTCCATGCATGCATTATATATATATATGCATATTGATGTCTATTTCATGCGCGCATAAAATATATACGAATATGCAAGAATATTTCATGCGCACATGAAATATATACGCACATGCAATTATATTTAATGCACGCATGACATACATTCGAATATGCAAGTATATTTCATGCGTGCATGAAATATACATACGAAGAAATTATTTAATTCATGCATGAAATATATATACGATAATGCAAGTATATTCCATCCGCGTAGGAAATATACATACGAATATGCAAATAAATTTCATGGGCGCATGAAATTTACTTGCATTTTCGTATGTATATTGCATGCGCGAATGATATATACTTGTATATTCGTTTGTTTTTCATGCGCGCATGAAATATACTTGCATACTCGTCAGCATTTCATGCGCGCATGAAATATACTTGCATATTCGTATGTATATTTCATGCGCGCATTAAATATGCTTGCATAATCCAATGTATATTTCATGCGCGCATGAAATACTTGCATGCTCGTATTTATATTTCAAGCGCGCATGATATCTACTTGCATATTTGTATGTATATTTCATGCGCGTATGAAATATACTTGCATATCCGTATGTCTATTTCATGCGCACATGAAATAGACATACGAATGGGCAAGTGTATTTCTTGCGAGCATGAAATATACATACGAATATAGCAAGTGTATTTCATGCGCGCTTGAAATACATTCGAATATGCAAGTGTATTTCATGCGCGCTTGAAATACATTCGAATATGCAAGTGTATTTCATTCGCGAATGAAATACATTCGAATATGCAAGTGTATTTCATTCGCGAATGAAATACATTCGAATATGCAAGTGTATTTCATTCGCGAATGAAATACATTCGAATATGCAAGTGTATTTCATGCGGGCATGAAATACATTCGAAAATGCAAGTGTATTTCATGCGGGCATGAAATATATTAGAATATGCAAGTGTATTTCATGCGCGCATGAAAT
This sequence comes from Palaemon carinicauda, assembly GCF_036898095.1. Taxonomy (NCBI): domain Eukaryota; kingdom Metazoa; phylum Arthropoda; class Malacostraca; order Decapoda; family Palaemonidae; genus Palaemon; species Palaemon carinicauda. The sequence goes on along the minus strand of NC_090727.1, from coordinate 68,015,726 downwards.
ACATTAGAATATGCAAGTGTATTTCATGCACGCATGAAATACATTCGAATATGCAAGTGTATTTCATGCGCGCAAGAAATACATTCGAATATGTAAGTGTATTTCATGCGCGCAAGAAATACATTCGAATATGCAAGTGTATTTCATGCGCCCATGAAATTTACTTGCATATTCGTATGAATATCTTATGCGCGCATGAAATACACTTGCATATTCGTATGTATATTTCATGCGCGCATGAAATATAATCATATATTCGTATCTTTCATGCTCATTTGAAATATACATACGAATATGCAAGTGTATTTCATGCGCGCATGAAAAACATTCGAATATGCAAGTGTATTTCATGCGCGCATGAAATACATTCGTATATGCAAGTGTATTTCATGCGTGCATGAAATGCATTCGAATATGCAAGTGTATTTCATATGCGCATGAAATACATTCGAATATGCAAGTGTATTTCATGCGCGCATGAAATGCATTCGAACATGCAAGTATTTCATGCGCGCAGGAAATACTTTCGAACATGCAAGTATATTTCATGTGCGTATGAAATATAAATACAAATTTGAAAGAATTTCATGCACGCATAAAATAGAAATAAGATTATGTAAGTATTTCATGCGCGCATGAAATATACATAGGAATATGCAAGCATATTTATTGTGCGCATGAAATACAAACTAATATACAAGCGTATTTCATGTGCGCATTAAATACATTCGAATATGTAATTGTATTTCATGCGCGCATGGAATATACTTGCAAATTTGTATGTATATATTCATGCGCGCATGAAATTTATTTCCATATTCGTATGTATATCTTATGCGCGCATGAAATACATTCGTATATGCAAGTGTATTTCATGCGCACATGAAATACATTCGAACATGCAAGAATATTTCTTGCACGCATGAAATATAAATACGATTATGCAAGTATTTCATGCGCGCATGAAATATACATAGTAATATGCAAGCATATTTATTGCGCGCATGAAATACAAACTAATATACAATTATATTTCATGCCCGCATGAAATACATACGAATATACAAGTATATATCATGTGTGCATGAAATTTACTAGCATATTTGTATGTATATTTCATATGGGCATGAAATTCATTAGCACAAGCAAGTATATTTCATGCATGCATGACATACATTCGAAAATGCAAGTATATTTCATGCGCGCATGAAATACATTCGAATATGCAAGTGTAATTCATGCACGCATGAAATATATATATGAGTATTTAAGTATTATTCCATGCGCGCATGAAGTATAAATACGAATTTGCAAGTAAATTTCATGTTCTCATGAAATATAAATACAAGTATACAAGTATTTCATGTGTGCATGAAATATACATAAAAATATGCAAATATATTTCATGCGCGCATGAAATGCTTACGAATATGAAAGTACATTTCATGAGTGCATGAAATACAAATAAACATATACAAGTATATTTCATGTGCGCATGAAATACATACGAATATGCAAGTATTTCATGCATGCTTGAAATATACATAGAAAATATGGAAGTATTTCATGCACGCATGAAATATACGTACGAATTTTCAAGTATTTCAAGAGTGAATTAAATAAACATATTCGTCTATTTCATGTATATTTCATGCGCGCATGAAATATACTTGCATATTCGAATGCATATTTCATGTGTGCATGAAATTTACTAGCATATTCGTAAATATATTTCATGCGCTCATGAAATTTACTAGCATATTCGTATGTATATTTCATGCATGCATGAAATTTATTAGCACATGCAAGTATATTTCATACGTGCATGACATACATTCGGATATGCAAGTATATTCAATGCACGCATGAAATATACATACGAATATGCAAATGAATTTTATGAGCGCATGAAATATACTTTGATAGTCTTATTTTATCTATTGCACGCAGAAAATATACTTGCATAATCGTATGTATATTTCATGCGCGCATGAAATATGATTATATATTTTTATGTATATTTCATGCGTGCATGAAATATACTTTTATATTCATTTGTATTTCATGCGCGCATGAAATATACTTGCCTGAAGCATTTCATGCGCGCATGAAATATACTTGCATATTCGTATGTATATTTCATGCGCGCATGAAGTACTTGCTTAATTGTATTTATATTTCATGTGCGCATGAAATTTACTTGCAAATTCGTATTTATATTTCATGCGCACATGGAATAATACTTACATACTCGTATGTATATTTCATGCCCGCAAGAAATACACTTGCACATTCGTATGCATATTTCATGCATGCATGAAATACACTTGCATATTCTTATGTATATTTTATGCTTGCATGAATTATACTTGCATATTCGTATGTATGTTTTTTGCGTGCATGAATTATACTTGCATATTTGTATGTCTTTCATGCGCGCATGAAATACATACGAATATGCAAGTGTATTTCATGCGCGCATAAAATACATAAGAATATGGAAGTGTATCTCATGTGCGCATGAAATACATTCGAATATGCGAGTGTATTTCACGCGCGCATGAAATACATTCGAAAATGATTATGTATTTCATGCGCGCATAAAATACATTCAAATATGCGAGTATTTCATGCGCTCATGAAATACATTTGAAGAATCAAGTGTTTCATGCGCGCATGAAATATATTCAAATATGCAAGTGTATTTCATGCGCACATGGATTACATTTGAATACGCAAGTGTATTTCATGCGCGCATGAAATACATTCGAACATGCATGTGTATTTTATGCGAGCAAGAAATACATTTGAACATGCAAGTATATTTCATGCGCGCATGAAATATACATACGAATATGCAAGTATATTTCATGCGCGCTTGAAATATAAATACGAGTATGCAAGTATTTCATGTGTGCATGAAATAGACATAGTAATATGCAAGCATATTTAATGCGCGCATGAAATATAAGCATATTTAATGTGTGCATGAAATACATACGAATATGCATGTATATTTCATTCTCGTTTGAAATATACTTACAAATATTTAAGTATATTTCATGCACGCTTGGAATAAACGTATCAATATGCAAGCATTTCATACGCGCATGAAATACACTTGCAAGCATTTCATGCGCGCATGAAATTTGCATACAAATATGCAAGTATTTCATGCGTGCATGAAATATACATACAAATATGCAAATATTTCATGCGCATGAAATATACATACGAATATGCAAGTATGTTTAATGCGCGCATGAAATATACATACGAATATGCAAGTATATTTCATACGTGCAGGAAATATACATACGAATAAGCAAGTATATTTCATGCGCGCATAAAATATACAAACGAATATGCAAATATATTTTATGCGCGCATGAAATATACATACGAATATGCAAACATATTTTATGAGCGCATTAAATAGATACAAATATGCAAGTATATATCATGCGCGCATGAAATATACATACAAATATGTAGGTATTTTATGCGCACATGAAATATACATACATATATGCAACTATTCAGAGTGTGCATAAAACATACAAATATGCTAGTATTTCATGCGTGCATGAAATATACATACGAATTAGCAAGTATTTGAAGCGCTCATGAAATATACTTGCATATTCGTTATATTTTATGCGTGTATGAAATATACTTGCATATTTGTATGCATATTTCATGCGCGCATGAAATTTACTTCCATATTCAAATGTATTTCATGCGCTCATGAAATTTACTACCATATTCGTATGCATATTTTATGCGCACATGAAATATACTTGCATAATCGTGTGTATATTTCATGTGCCCATGAAATACTAGCATATTTGTATGTATATTTCATGCGCGCATGAAATATACATACGAATCTGCAAGTATATTTCATGCGTGCATGAAATATACATAGGATTATGCAATTGTATTTCATGCGCGCATGAAATATACATACAAATATGCAAGTATATTTCACGCGCACATGAAATTCACATACAAATATGCAAGTATATTTCATGCGCACATGAAATATACATATAAATATACAAATATGTAAGTATATTTCATGCGCGCATGAATTAGATATACGAATATGCAAGTATATTTCATGCGCGCATGAATATGCAAGTATATTTCATGAACACATGAATATGCACGTATATTTCATGCTTTGCTCGCATCAAATATACATACGAATATGCAAGTATTTGATGCGCTTGAAATATACATACGAATATGCAAGTATTTGATGCGCTTGAAATATACATACGAATATGCAATTATTTAATGCGGGCATGAAATATACATATAAATATTCAAGTCTTTCATGTGCCCATGAAACATGCATACGAATATGCAAGTATTCCATGCGCTCATTAATTATACATACGAATATGCAAGTATATCATGTGCGCATGATATACATACAAATATGCAAGTATTTCATGCGTGCATGATATACATACGAATATGCAAGTATTTCATGCGTGCATGATATACATACGAATATGCAAGTATTTCATGCGCTCATGATATATACATACGAATAAGCAAGTTTTCCATACGCGTATGAAATATACATACGGATATGCAAGTATTTCATGCGCGCATGAATTAAACATACAACTAAGCAAGTATATTTCATGCGCGCATTAATTAAACATACGACTATGCAAGCATATTTCATGCGCACATGAAATATACATACGAATATGCAAGTATATTCCATGCGCGCATGAAATATACATACGAATATGCAAGTATATTTTATGCGAGCATGAAATACATACAAATATGCAGATATATTTCATGCGCTCACGAAATACATACGAATATGCTAGTATATTTCATACGCTCATGAAATATACATACGAATATGCGAGTATTTTTCATGCGCGCACGAAATACATAATATGCAAGTATATTTCATACGTGCATGAACTATAAATACGATTATGCAAGTATATTTCATACGCACATGAAATATACATACGAATATGCAAGTATATTTCTTGCGCGCACAAAATACATACAAATATGCGAGTGTATTTCATGCGTGCATGAAATACATTCGATATGCAAGTATATTTCATGAATGCATGGAATTCATACGAATATGCAAGGATATTTCATGCGCGCATTAAATATACATATGGATATAAATATACATATGAATATGCATGTGTATATCATGCATACATGAAATATAAATATGAATATGTATGTGTATTTCATGCATGCATGAAATATACATATGAATATGCAAGTATTCCATGCGCTCATTAATTATACATACGAATATGCAAGTATATCATGTGCGCATGATATACATACAAATATGCAAGTATTTCATGCGTGCATGATATACATACGAATATGCAAGTATTTCATGCGTGCATGATATACATACGAATATGCAAGTATTTCATGCGCTCATGATATATACATACGAATAAGCAAGTTTTCCATACGCGTATGAAATATACATACGGATATGCAAGTATTTCATGCGCGCATGAATTAAACATACAACTAAGCAAGTATATTTCATGCGCGCATTAATTAAACATACGACTATGCAAGCATATTTCATGCGCACATGAAATATACATACGAATATGCAAGTATATTCCATGCGCGCATGAAATATACATACGAATATGCAAGTATATTTTATGCGAGCATGAAATACATACAAATATGCAGATATATTTCATGCGCTCACGAAATACATACGAATATGCTAGTATATTTCATACGCTCATGAAATATACATGCGAGTATTTTTCATGCGTGCACGAAATACATAATATGCAAGTATATTTCATACGTGCATGAACTATAAATACGATTATGCAAGTATATTTCATACGCACATGAAATATACATACGAATATGCAAGTATATTTCTTGCGCGCACAAAATACATACAAATATGCGAGTGTATTTCATGCGTGCATGAAATACATTCGATATGCAAGTATATTTCATGAATGCATGGAATTCATACGAATATGCAAGGATATTTCATGCGCGCATTAAATATACATATGGATATAAATATACATATGAATATGCATGTGTATATCATGCATACATGAAATATAAATATGAATATGTATGTGTATTTCATGCATGCATGAAATATACATATGAATATGCATGTGTATTTCCTGCATGCATGAAATATACATATGAATATGCATGTGTATTTCATACATGCATGAAATATACATATGAATATGCATGTGTATTTCATGCATGCATGAAATATACATATGAATATGCATGTGTATTTCATACATGCATGAAATATACATATGAATATGCATGTGTATTTCATACATGCATGAAATATACATATGAATATGCATGTGTATTTCATGCATGCATGAAATATACATATGAATATGCATGTGTATTTCATGCATGCATGAAATATACATATGAATATGCATGTGTATTTCATGCATGCATGAAATATACATATGAATATGCATGTGTATTTCATGCGTGCATAAACATATGAATATGCATGTGTATTTCATGTGTGGATGAAATACACATTAATGCATGCATGCATTCGTTAGCTTTAAACACCCACTTTTAGACAATATGGCTAACATCAAATTACCTCTTACTTTATCCAAATCTTTTGCAATTAAAAAAAAAACTAACACATTATGATACATGAACAAATATGGATAAGCATACTCGAATAATGAACACTAATGAAATCTTAATTTAGATAATATTGTCGATCATATTTATTTCTAACTGTTCATAAGATTCTTCCTAAAAGACGCTCCATATCAAACATATTTGACATTCAAGGGGCGTGTTAAAGATTTCGCTTATTCTACTCTCTCTCTCTCTCTCTCTCTCTCTCTCTCTCTCTCTCTCTCTCTCTCTCTCTCTCTCTCTCTCTCTCTCTCTCCTCTCTCTCTCTCTCTCTCTCTCTCTCTCTCTCATGGATTACTCTATTGAAAATAACAATTTGCTGTTTAAGTTGTCATGTCAAATAATGTTTTTTACTGCTTTATCAATAAACATGTAGTTATATTGAGGAAATAATTCTTGTTTTTATTCTTTACAGGGATTGCAGTCGAGTGTTTAGTAACGGAACGAGAAAACTAGAACTATAATACTTGGCCTGAGTTCAACATTAATTCAATTTATAAATGATCGAGTTATTAGCAAAGATATACAGAAACTACTGGAGTGGGATTCAGTCTCTGAATCAATGACCTAAAGATGGGAAAATATTTATTAAGTACACAAATTAACTGGAATGTGATGCAGTCTCTGAATCAATGACCTAAAGACGGCAAAATCTTTATCAAATACACAAACTAACTGGAATGTGATGCAGTCTCTTAAATTAATGACCCACAGACGGAAAATATTAATCCAAATAAAAAGATCCACATTATTGAAAATTGTGTTTTTATTCTCCTAGTCAGTTAAGATATTTTTATCCATCTATATGAGTTATTGGAAGCTCTCCAGAGTAGTGGTAATTATTATTTGTCTAAACAAAATATATAAATAAGCCCATTTCTATCTCCGCCAACGATGTTGGAAGGTTATGATTTATTCCCAGTGTGTTCGTTTGTTTGTGAACAGCTTCCTGGCCACAATTTTAATCGTAGAGTAATGAAACTTGCAGGGATTAACTGTTATGTTAAAATCTGTTAATTATTAAATCTGTAATGTCAAGGTCAAAGGTTAAGGTCAAAGTCAAGCAAAGTGTCCAATTCACGTAATCTGCCATACATAAGTTTGGACATTATTGTCACAGAGACTTAAAACTTGTTTCATATTTGAGTGTATGCAAATCAACGCCAAATAACATATGTTAAAAGTCAAAGGTCAAGGTTAAGGTCGAGCAAAAGGTCGAGAAATAAGCTGCCGCGGCGGAGGCCTGCACTCTACTGAGTGCCCCTCTAGTTTTGATGCGAAACAATGCAACGCCAGATAACATAAGAGAGAAAGTGTCGTTTTCTGGGGAGTATTTTGACATCTGAAGTGTTATATTATTTGCATATGATAGTTGTGGCAGCCTATTGAAAACATCCCTGTCACTCAAGTTGATAATTTTTACAATTACAACCTCGCCAATTAACGAATTTATCAAGTTAATGAGAAAAACTTTCCTATGAATAAGACAACTTATTGCACACATTAACATCATGAGAATTGATTACCCTGTGATATGGCCACTTATTGCATCTTTTAAACTAATGAGAATCACTACTATATCAGATCACTTATCGCATGCAATAAGTAATGAGAATCACTGCTAAATTAATAAAATTACTTTTATAGAATATTAACAGTTGGATGGATGGTGAGGAGGGAGTGAGGAGGGCTTGGGAGGAGCCTGTAAGGAGGAGAAGATCAAGAGGGAGGCAGAGAATTAGATGGTGAGATAAGGTGAAGGTTGATATGGAGAGCAGAGGTTTGGTAGAAGAGGATGCCTTTGATAGAAAGCATTGGAGAGGGCGCCTCAGGCAACCGACCCCTTAATGTAGGGATAATGGTGGGAAAGAAGAGGGAGGTAGAGAATTAGATGGCGAGATCAGGTGAAGGATGATATAGAGAGAAGAGATTTGGTGGAAGAGGACGCCTTTGATAGAAGGCATTGTAGAGGGTGCATCAGGCAACTGACTCCTTAATGTAGGGATAATGGTGGGGAAGAAGAAGAAGAAGAAGAGTTGCATAGCTTCGAAGGTTTCACGCGTACGAATATAACTTCAAATCCCAGAATTTTACGAACTCACTGAATGGTTTTAAAGAGTCTTTTTCAGGCTAAACAACAGTTTCAGTTATATTTCTTACTCTTAAAGCAGTCTTCATCATTTGATGGGCAGTAAAGGAAAAGTTTTTTTTTTTTTTTTTTTTTTTTTTCAATCTTAATATGAAGATGTAATTCTGGGGGGAAAAAATGGGTTATCTAAGTGACCTGATTAATAAATCCTCTGAGCAGCTTCATATTCCAAAACATCATTTAATTTTCCTTCTGCGTCTCTATAATTCTCTACATATTTTCACCATTTAAATAGATAATGTTGTTAATAATGCTATTATTATATCCATTGTAACACTACCTCCTCTCTCGTATACGAATAAAGCATGTTGTTATCGTTGTTTTTTTTTACCAGCTAAGCCACAACCCTAGTTAGAAAACAGGATGTTATACGCCCAAGGGCTCCAACAGTTAAAATAATCCAGTGAGGAAAGGAAATACGGAAACATAATAGAGAACAGCGAACCTGAGTGTACCCTCAAGCAGGTAAACTTTAACCCAAGACAGCAAATCATAAGTCATATGGATAAGAAATGGAGAGCTATCTTTAGAGGGACACTTAGTAGAGCGCAGACATCCATCGCAGCACCTTATTTTTTTACCTTTTGCTCAACCTTGACCTTGACCTTTACATGTACTAATTGGCGTGGATTTTCATACACTCTATTATGAACCAAGTTTGAAGTCTCTGTGACAACGA
>NC_090727.1:67973471-67998471 GCF_036898095.1 Palaemon carinicauda | reverse complement strand
TATCCTGCTCATCAAATGGTGAAGACTGATTTAAGAGTAAGAAATATAACTGAAACTGCTGTTTAGCCTGAAAAAGACTTAAAACCATTCCGTGGGCTCGTAAAATTCTGGGATTTGAAAATATATTTGAACGCGTGAAACCTTCGAAGCTATGCAACTCTTCTTCTTCTTCTTCTTCCCCACCATTATCCCTACATTAAGGAGTCAGTTGCCTGATGCGCCCTCTACAATGCCTTCTATCAAAGGCGTCCTCTTCCACCAAATCTCTTCTCTCTATATCATCCTTCACCTGATCTCGCCATCTAATTCTCTGCCTCCCTCTTCTTTCCCACCATTATCCCTACATTAAGGGGTCGGTTGCCTGAGGCGCCCTCTCCAATGCTTTCTATCAAAGGCATCCTCTTCTACCAAACCTCTGCTCTCCATATCAACCGTCACCTTATCTCACCATCTAATTCTCTGCCTCCCTCTTGATCTTCTCCTCCTTACAGGCTCCTCCCAAGCCCTCCTCACTCCCTCCTCACCATCCATCCAACTGTTAATATTCTATAAAAGTAATTTTATTAATTTAGCAGTGATTCTCATTACTTATTGCATGCGATAAGTGATCTGATATAGTAGTGATTCTCATTAGTTTAAAAGATGCAATAAGTGGCCATATCACAGGGTAATCAATTCTCATGATGTTAATGTGTGCAATAAGTTGTCTTATTCATAGGAGAGTTTTTCTCATTAACTTGATAAATTCGTTAATTGGCGAGGTTGTAATTGTAAAAATTATCAACTTGAGTGACAGGGATGTTTTCAATAGGCTGCCACAACTATCATATGCAAATAATATAACACCTCAGATGTCAAAATACTCCCCAGAAAATGACACTTTCTCTCTTATGTTATCTGGTGTTGCATTGTTTCACATCAAAACTAGAGGGGCACTCGGTAGAGTGCAGGCCTCCGCCGCGGCAGCTTATTTCTCGACCTTTTGCTCGACCTTAACCTTGACCTTTGACTTTTAACATATGTTATTTGGCGTTGATTTGCATACACTCAAATATGAACCAAGTTTAAAGTCTCTGTGACAACAATGTCCAAACATATGTATGGCAGATTACGTGAATTGGACACTTTGCTTGACTTTGACCTTAACCTTTGACCATGACATTCCAGATTTAATAATTTCCAGCTTTTAACATAAGAGTTAATCCCTGCAAGTTTCATTACTCTACGATTAAAATTGTGGCCAGGAAGCTGTTCACAAACAAACGAACACAGGGAATAAATCATAACCTTCCAACATCATTGGCGGAGATAGGAATGGACTTATTTATTTATTTTCGTTTAGACAAATAATAATTACCACTACTCTGGAGAGCTTCCAATAACTCATATAGTATCTTAATACTGACTAGGAGAATAAAAACAAAATTTTCAATAATGTGGATCTTTTTATTTGGATTAATATTTTCCGTCTGTGGGTCATTAATTTAGAGACTGCATCACATTCCAGTTAATTTGTGTACTTAATAAATATTTTCCCATCTTTAGGTCATTGATTCAGAGACTGCATCCCACTTCAGTAGTTTGTGTATATCTTTGCCAATAACACGATCATTTAACAATTTGAATTAATGTCGAACTCAAGCCAAGTATCATAGTTCTATTTTCTCGTTCCGTTACTAAACACTCAACTGCAATCCCTGTAAAGAATAAAAACAAGATTTAATTCCTCAATATAAATACATGTTTATTGATAAAGCAGTAAAAAAAATTTTTGACATGACACCTTCAGCAGCAAATTGCTAATTTCAATAGAGTAATCCATAAGAGAGAGAGAGAGAGAGAGAGAGAGAGAGAGCGAAATGATTAACACGCCCCTTGAATGTCTAATATGTTCGATATGGAGCGTCTTTTAGGAAGAATTTTATGAACAGTTAGAAATAAATATGATCGACAATATTATCTAAATTAAGATTTCATTATTGTTCATTATTCGAGTATGTTTATCCATATTTGTTCATGTATCATAATGTGTTAGTTTTTTTCTTAATTGCAAAAGATTTGGATAATGTAAGAGGTAATTTGATGTTAGACATATTGTCTAAAAGTTGGTGTACAAAGCTAACGAATGCATGCATGCATTAATGTAAATTTCATCCACACATGGAACACATACATATTCATATGTATATTTCATGCGTGCATGAAATATACAGGCATATTCATATGTATATTTCATGCATATATGAAATACACATGCAAATTCATATGTATATTTATATCCATATGTATATTTCATGCGTGCATGATATATACTTGCATATCGAATGTATTTCATGCATGCATGAAATACACTTGCACATTCATATGTATTTTGTGCGCCCATGAAATATACTTGCATATTCGTATGTATATTCTCATGTGTGTATGAAATATACTTGCATATTCGTATGTATATTTCAAGCACGCATGGAATGTACTTGCATATGCATATGTATATTTCATGCGCGCATGAAATATACTTGCATATATTCGTATGTATAATTCATGCTCGCATGAAATATACTTGCATATTTGTATGTATAATTCATACGCGCATGAAATACTTGCATATTCGTATGTATATTTCATGCGCGCATGAAATGCGTATTCGTATGTATATGTATATTTCAATCGCACATGAAATACTTGCATATTTGTATGTATATTTCTTGCACGCATGATATACTTGCATATTTGTATGTATACTTTCATGCCCGCATCAAATACTTGCATATTCGTATGTATTTTTCAAGCGCATCAAATAATTGCATATTCGTATGTATATTTCATGAGCGCATGAAATATACTTGCATATTCGTATGTATATTTCATGCAAGCTTGAAATACTTGCTAATTCGTATGTATATTTCATGCACCCATGAAATACTAGCATATTTGTATGTATATTTCATTTGCGCATGAAATAATTACATAATAGTATGTATATTTCATGCGCGCATGAAATATACTTGCATATCCGTATGTATTTAATGCGCGCATGAAATATGCTTGCATATTCGTATGTATTTCATGCGCGCATGAAATGCATGTGTATTTGTATGTATATTTCATGCGCATAAAATGCTTGCATATTTGTATGTATATTTCATGAGCACATGAAATGCTTGCATATTTGTATATATATTTCATGCGCATATGAAATGCTTGCATATTCGTACGTATATTTCAAGCATGCATGAAATATACTTACAAGAAGTATACTTGCATATTCGTATGTATTTCCTGCGCGCATGAAATGTACTTGCATATTTGTATAAATATTTCATGCACGCATTTAATATATTTACATATTCGTATATATTTTATGCGCGCATGAAATATACATACGAATATGCAAGTATTTTTCATGCGCACATGAAATATACATACGAATATGGTAATAAATTTAATGCCCGCATGAAATATACATACTAATATGCTAGTAAATTTCATGCGCGCATGAATTATACATTCGAATATGCAAGTATATTTCATGTGCGCATGAAATATACATACACATGCAAGTATTATTTAATGCGAGCATGAAATATAGACGAATATGTATATTTAATCCGCGCTTGAAATACTTGAAAATTTGTACATATATTTCATGTGTGCATGAAATAATTTCATGTTTCTATGTATATTTCAAGCATACATGAAATACTTGCATATTCGTTTGTATTTCATGCACGCATGAAATATACTTGCATGTTCGTAAGCATTTCATGCGCATGAAACCTACTTGCTTATTCGTATGTCTATTTCATGCGCGCATGAAATGCTTGCATACTTTTATTTATATTTCATGCGCGCATGAAATTTACTTGCAAATTCGAATGTATATTTCATGCGCGCATGAAATATACTTACATGGTCGAATGTATTTCCTGAGAGCATGAAATACACTTGCATATTAGAATGTATTTCATGTGCGCATGAAATACACTTGCATATTCGAATGTATTTCATGCGCGCATGAAATACACTTGCATATTCGAATGTATTTCATGCGCGCATGAAATACACATGCATATTCGAATGTATTTCATGCACGCATGAAATACACTTGCCTATTTGAATGTATTTCATGAGCGCATGAAATACACTTGCATATTCGTATGTGTATTTCATGCGCACATGAAATAGACATACGAGTATGCAAGTATTTCATGCGCGCATGAAATATACATATGAATTGCAAGTATATTTTATGCGCGCATGAAATGTTTACGAATATGCAAGTATATTTCATGCGCGCATGACATACAAACGAATATAAATATATTTCATGCGCGCATGAAATATATATACGAATATATAATTGTATTTCATGCGTGCATAAAATATACATACGAATATGCAAGTATATTTCATGCGCGCATGAAATGTACATACAAATATGCAAGTATATTTCATGCGCGCATGAAATGTACATACAAATATGCAAGTATATTTCATGCGCGCATGAAATGTACATACAAATATGCAAGTATATTTCATGCGCGCATGAAATGTACATACAAATATGCAAGTATATTTCATGCGCGCATGAAATGTACATACAAATATGCAAGTATATTTCATGCGCGCATGAAATGTACATACAAATATGCAAGTATATTTCATGCGCGCATGAAATGTACATACAAATATGCAAGTATATTTCATGCGCGCATGAAATGTACATACAAATATGCAAGTATATTTCATGCGCGCATGAAATGTACATACAAATATGCAAGTGTATATCATGGGCGCATGAAATATACATACGAATATGCAAGTATATTTCATGCGCGCATGAAATATACATACGAATATGCGATTTCATGCACGCATAAAATATACATACGAATATGCAAGTAAATTTCATGCTCTCATGAAATATACATACGAATATGCAAGTATATTCGATGCGCGCTTGAAATATACATACGAATTTGCAAGTATATTTCATGCGCGCATGAAATATACATACGAATAACCAAGTATATTTCATGCACGCATAAAATATACATACGAATATGCAAGTAAATTTCATGCGCACATGAAATAAACAAACGAATATGCAAGTATATTTCCTGCGTGCATTAGATAACATGAATATCCAAGTATATTTCATGCGCGCATGAAATTTATTTGCATATTCGTATGTATATTTCATGCGCGCATGAAATTTACTTGCATATTCGTATATATATTTTATGCGTGCATGAAATATACTTGCATATTCGTATGTATATTTCATGCGCGCATGATATATACTTGCATATTCGTATGTATATTTCATGCGCGCATGAAATATACTAGCATATTCGAATGTATGCCATGCGCGCATGAAATACTTGCATGTGCGTATATATTTCATGAACGCATGAAATATTCTTGCTTATTCGTATAATTTTATGGGCCCATGAAATATTCATCAATATGCATATATGTATCATGCATGCATGGAATAGACATATATGGATATGCACGTATATTTCCTGCGCGCATTAAATATACATAGTGATATGCAGTTAGATCATGTGCAAAAAAAATAAAATATACGTGCATATTCATATGTCTTATGCGCGCATAAAATATACATGCATATTCATTTGCCTTTTTCAAGCGCGCTTGATAAATACATGCATATTCATGGTTTTCATGCGCGCATGAAATTTACATGCATATTCATATGTCTGTTATTCGCGCCTGTAATTTACATGCATATTCATATGTCTATTTCATGCGCCCCTGAAATATACATGCATATTCATAAGTGTATTTCATGCGCTCATGAAATATACACGCACATATTCATGACTTATTTCATACGCATGAAATATACATGCATATTCATATGTCTGCATGAAATATACATGCATATTCATATGTCTATTTCATGCGAGCGTGAAATAAATATGCATATTCATGTATATTTCCTGCGCGCACGAAATAAACATATGATTATGCATGTATATTTCATGTGCGCATGAAAGACATATGAATATATCATGCATGCAGAAGTAGCGGAGTAGTAGGAGTAGGAGATGAAGCAGCAGTAGGTGGAAGAGGTGTAACAGTAGGAGGAGAAAAAATAGGCATAAAAACGAAATTAATCCAGATGTGTGAACAGTTCAGCTCATTTCCTAAGCAACATCTCTGTCTGTCTCTGTCAGAAAAAGGAGGAGGAGGGAGAGGAGGAGGGGGAGTAGCAGTAGAAGATGTACCAGCAGTAGGTGGAAGAGGTGAACAGTAGGAGGAGAAGAAATAGGAATAAAAGTAAAATGAAACTAGATGTGTGAATAATGAATCACATTTCCTAAGCAACAACTTTGTTTGTGTCTGTCAGGAAAGGAGGAGCGGGGAGTAGCAGTAGGAGAAGTAGCAGGAGCAGCAGCAGCAGTAGTAGGAAGAGGAAGAGGAGGAGTCGTAGGAGTAGCAGCAGCAGTTGGAGGAAGAGTAGTAACTGTTGGAGGAGCAGGAAAAGGAATGATAAATTAAACTAGAAGTGTGAACAGTGAAGCACATTTCCTAAGCAACAACCCTGTCTGTCTCTGTCAGGAAAGAATGGGTAGTAGGAAGAGGAGGGGGAGCAGCAGTAGGAGGAGGAGGAAAAGGAGGAGGATTAAATGTGAAATGAATCCAAATGTGTGAAAAGTAAAGCACATTTCGTAGGCAACAATTCTGTCAGTCTCTGTCACGAAACAATGATTAGAAGGAGGGAGAGGGGGGAGTAGCATTAGGAGAAGTAGCAGCAGCAGTATGAGGAGTGAAATTAGTCCAGATGTGTGAACAGTGAAGCACCTTTCCTAATCAACAACTCTGTCTGTAAGGAAAGAAGGAGGAGGAGTAGGGAGATGTAGCAGTAGGAGATGTAGCAGTAGGAAAAAATGGCAGCAGTAGGAGGAGCAGCAGGAGTAACAGTATGAGGATGATGAAAAGGAGGAGGAATAAAAGTGAAATTAATCAAGGTATGTGAACAGTCAAGCACACTTCCTAAGCAACAACTCTCACACTCGTAAAAGGAGGAGAAAAAAGGTGAAATTTATCTTAATGTGTGTGTGCAGTCGAGCTATTTTTTATAAGCAACAGTTCTCTCTCTCTCTCTCTCTCTCTCTCTCTCTCTCTCTCTCTCTCTCTCTCTCTCTCTCTCTCTCTCTCTCTCTCATGTGATCCCCACAAAAGGTCTCATATTCTTGTTTACGACCTGGCCTGTTTAGCATACATTATTCCCAGAAGCCGATTTGCTGGGTCGCCACCCATTGGCCAAAATTGCTCGAAATTTAAACAGCACCACAAGCACTTGCTTTACTGCGTATGTCATTTGATTTTACTTATAAGTGTTTACGTTACAGCATTCTCGTACAATGGATATTGAAGAAGGATGAAAACTCATGAATTTTTTGTTGTTATAATACAGTGAGAGAAGTTTAGAGTATTTTTGTTGTATGTTAGAATACAATGAGACAAGCATATGATAATCTCAATACATTATATAAGATTCGATCGATCTATACAGCTTATTTATTTACATTTTATATGCAACTGTATTTCGGTATGTTAAAGTCATTAAAGGTCCAGGAAAAAATAATGAAAAATGCAATATTACACTCATCCTAAGCTTTCCAAGTATCCTTATTTTCATGTGTGTGTGTGTGTGTGAGAGAGAGAGAGAGAGAGAGAGAGAGAGAGAGAGAGAGAGAGAGAGAGAGAGAGAGAGAATTTAAAAGATGGATGGTTTCCATGTTATTACCCTGAAGGAAAGTCTCACTATGATAAATCCAACATTTCGGTCATTATCCGGAATATACTTTACGATAAACTATTATAAACAACTTGCATTGAAGCAACAGGCACTGATGAAATAATGATAGTTTCATGGCACTTGTATTGATTGCTAAATAACTAAAGATTCAACTTCGAATTTGGTGAAATGTATCAGCTTCATAAAACTGAGTTTGAATAACTGCAAAGAATGTAGAATTTATGATAATGAAAAACCAAATATTTATTTATTGTATACTGTATATACCCTATGTTGAATAAATATAAATAGTGTAAATGTTATGATAATGAAAAACCAAATATTTATTTACTGTATTTATGTCATAAATTTAAATAGTGTAGAAGTTATGATAATGAAAAACCAAATATTTATTTACTGTATATCATAAACAAGACTCAAGAAATAAGTTTTTAATTTACTGTACATATGTCATTAAAATAAGACTCAAAGAAATAGGAAGTGTCGAGTATAAATGGGATATAAAGAACCCTTCAAAATGACACCTTAACAAAACTAACTATGCTATTACAATATTCAAAAGCTGTTTTAAAAGAAACAAAGAGCTAAGTGCCATGAGATATTTATACAGTTATTTCATAATGAGTTTACAAACTTTTACCAAGGCATCACCACAGATCAATTATCAAGATAATCTTAAATTTCATAGATTAATAAAAGTTAACATTTGTTAGAATTACAGTTATTAATGCAAAGTTCACCAAACGTCAGAAATGGAATTTTTTTTTTTACTAAGTCTTTTCTTTCTCTTTTCAGAAAAAATCTTCTAAGGCTGCGAGACTTATGATTATCAGCAACGTATTAATTTATGCATCAGAAACTTGGACCCTTACTTTATAAAGCCTTAGAACATAAGCTAGTTACAACTCAAATAACTATGGAAAGAATAATGATGGGAATAACGCTAAGAGGTGGAAACAGAGAAACATGAATACGAGAGCAAATTAAAGTAGAGGTAACTCTATCATGTAAGAAACAAAGGGACACGGACAGGACATATATTGAGAATGACATTTGATAGATGGATGTTATGAATAACATTGCCCCAAACTATTCCTCTTTATCAGGGAAACGTCCACTTTCACAAACGTTGTTAACGGACAGAGATCGAGCGTAAGTATCGGAACAGCAATAGGTTACGAGGAGGAAAACTTGCAATTTTCTATATATTTTGCTATTGTTTTTATACCAACATGAACTGATTACCTAAATGATCATCAACCTTGTAACATTATAGACATCATAACAACGGTACTTTCTTCATTCTTATGTATTTATCATTTAAAAATGAAGTGCCAAATGAGACCCGAAATTAAAGATTCTATATACATACAAGTTTCATTATACCCTAACTAGAATAGCCTGTACCTCAAAATCTACTATTACCTACTGTATATAATCAGAGGTGGAACCTGAGTGAGACGCTTCACTCCATTAGCTAAGCTACAACCCTAGTTGGGAAGCAGGATGCTATAATTATCCCCAAGGGCTTCAACAGGGGAAAATAGTCCAGTGAGGAAAGGAAATAAGGAAATACATATACTATATGAGAAATAATGAGCAATTGAGATTAAATATATTTTTAATTAATAATAATAATTATTATTACTATTATCATTATCATCATCAAAAGCCAAGACACAACCCCAGTCGGAAAAGCAGGATGCTACAAACCAAAGGGCTCTAAAAGGGTAAAAGAGCCCAAAGAAGAAAGGTAAAAGAGACTATGTGTATGGATACGTATGTACACAGCAGGATTACTCTCATATTAGTTATGTTATCCCTTACACTCTAGTCTGTACCTTTCAGATAGATTATTAGCTATAGAATAAGTGGTGAAATCAAATCCATATGCTTAATATACATTCTTTCACATATGCTCTGATTATGGATGTTCATGTACACATGAGCTGGTTATGTTAATAAATGATTACCATTATAATAGGACAATATTACTCATAGGTAACTATAGTCCATTTCTTTTAGCGATGCATATTTGCACAGAGTCGCAGTGGTGCCCTTTTAGCTCGGAAAAGTTCCCGGATCGCTGATTGGTTGGACGATATAATTCCAACCAATCAGCAATCAGAAACTTTTCCGAGCTAAAAGAACACTGCTGCGAGTCGGTGCAAATATGCATCGCTAAAAGAAATGGACTATAATTGCTTTATTCTTGCGTATGTACTATATAATTAAAGAGCCAAATAAAACCCACTTGTTTAAATTCCTGTACAAATTAATATTCTCGTAAGTAAAGATTTTACCCTACAGTGTTCTAGCCTGTACCTCAAGATAAATTATAAACTATTAGCTATATATTAAGAGGTCAAACTAGAGTCACACACCTCGTAACTATTCTTGCACATACTGCACATTGTGTACATGAACATAGACACTGGATTCTTATGCTATTTTCGATAAAGATTCACTATGAGTAAAACTGAACCATAGTTGATGAATAGTTAGGATAATATCTAAGCAAAGTTTCTATTGTACTCAATAATTAGAAATTAAATGCTGTGAACTTTTTTTTGATATAAAGTCAATTTGCTAAATTGAAATATAACTTTCTTAAAGAGATGATTCATCACTGTGATTAATTAATTGAATGATAGGATTAATCGAAATAGAGTAATCAATTACAATAGGATAACTAATTGAAACAATAAGAGGGTGATTAATTAAAGCAATAAGTGTAATTAATTAAAGCAATAAGTGTAATTAATTAAAATAGAATAGGGTAATTAAATAACTTAATAATGGAATTCATTGAAAAAGAAGGGTAATTAATCAAAACAATAGGGAAATTAATGAAAACCGAATAATAGATTAACTAATTAAAACAATATTAGGGTAAAATGACTGAAAACTTAACAATGATATGGTATAGTCAAACATCTTTAAAAGACAATAATCAATGATAACCCAAAAACTGCATCAGCTTCTGAAGCCAATAGAATAAAAAGACTGATTTTTCGAATGAAAGTAATAACAAAATGATCTGAGAGCTTCACTTCACAAGAAGATCAATCACTTCAAGTGACGACACTAAAAATGTTCAGAGGTAACTTGACATTGGAATGGGAAGGGGGTTTATCAAAGAGAATACAATGGCCCAAAATAAGTACACTTAGGTGATCAACTGACTAATTTTATAACGTAATATTGAGTGAAATATCTCTCTCTCTCTCTCTCTCTCTCTCTCTCTCTCTCTCTCTCTCTCTCTCTCTCTCTCTCTCTCTCACATGTATATGCATTGCTTCTCTTTCATCATCCGACTCTCATTTATAACTTAACATTGCGTGAAATAATCTCTCTCTCTCTCTCTCTCTCTCTCTCTCTCTCTCTCTCTCTCTCTCTCTCTCTCTCTCTCTCTTCACATGCATATCTAGTCCTTTACCGGGGAGATATATCTATCATTAAAGGAATATCTCTACTTGTCTGAGATTAAAAGGAAGAGCGAATTCGATATTGAATAGTATCAGTTTTTGAAAGAAAAAAAAATCACAACTGTTAGTAATAAAATACTATGTATGTTACACAAAATGAGTACATATGCATGCATGTAAATTATACATGCATAAATACAATGTGAGTGTGTGTGTGTAATATGAATGTTCTCAAAGAAAGATAAAATATCATGGACATTTTATTCTTCGTGCAATACAATAGTGAGTGAATTCAGAATTCGCAAGGCTAAAAAGTCCTGAAGCCGTGAGAATGAACAAGGTGTTTAATGTCATTTTGTTCATTAATAGTATAAATATGCAAATTATTCTCTTGTTTATTCTATTGATTGTTCGTTTGTTTTATTACATTGATTACGTTAGCAGAAATTTATAAAAACGAAACTTTCAAAAAATGGTCTAAGCACTTTGTTATATTCTTTTGTTAATTGTGATTTGAATAATAAAAGGAAAATCAGTATTACGATAGTTCATCAGTTACCTCAACTTTGCTGTCTGTGCAATATCTAACAAGAGGAAAATAATAAGCTGTGTCAATCTTAAATTCAGGGTTAAAACTGTCCATGGTAAATTCTGTCGTTAGTAGAGAGGAAAAGTTTTGAGGAGACTTAGATATGGATTTCTAAATAATCGCATATTAGAAGCACAGCGATATACATCAATATAATGATACCAATTTCCTAATATCGCAAGAGGGTCTGCCCCTCTCTTTTATTCTTCTCCTGTACTTCTCTTTCTCCCCTTTTCCTGAATCTTTCCCATCCCGAGTACCTGCCTTTGAGGTATAAATTGGATTGTATCCAGGGGTACTCTTCTTTTCCCCATATTCCCCACTTCCCTATTCTTATTATTGTTGTTGTTGTATACATAATCTAACAAACAGGGCATAGAGAAAGAAAGAAGCACAGTTAATGAGTAGTGCACCGAACAAAGTTATACCAAGTGTAGTTATGGAAGTTTTGTAATAATTTTAGGAAGCTTGTTAAAAAAAAATGCTTTTAGGTGAACAATTGATTTTACTCTATGATTCATAACTAACTAACAAGTAATCTGATGAAAGTCATTGGCCATTCCTTTTAAAGTTTGGACGTTGAACACAAAACCACTGTCAAAATTTTTCTGATCTGTGTCCCGAGACCTGGGGCCAGGGGACGGGATTTGGATGTGCTAAATAGTTCCCCTAAACTCACAGGAATTTGGGAACTCAACAGCAAAGAAACTTACTGTGTTATTACTTGATCATATTATATATAATATTGACAGTTTAATAAAACATATTTACTAGGCTTTATTACAGTGATATTTTAACAAATGACAGGGCTTTAAATCCCAAGTATTCTTGGGGAACAACACGGTCAGGCTATTTTTCATATTAGGCTGATATAATGATCATATAATTACTACAGATACTTAGTAGCTTTAAAAGGGTTTTTCTGTTCTATTAAATAATTTCCGATTCCCAGGCCAAACTCAAGTTTCATTCAAGCAGAAATTTGTAAAGATTGAACTTAGGGGGAGGGAGGTTGAGGTAACTTTGTGTGATATGTAATAAAGTTTGAGGTGGGAGAGATTAAAGTATCTTTATCTGATTTGTAACAAAGTTTGAGGTGGGAGAGATTAAAGTAACTTTATCTGATATGAAACAAAGTTTGAGGCGGGAGAGATTAAAGTAACTTTATCTGATGTGTAACAAAGTTTGAGGTTGGAGAGATTAAAGTAACTTTATCTGATATAAAACAAAGTTTGAGGTGGGAGAGATTAAAGTAACTTTATCTGATATAAAACAAAGTTTGAGGTGGGAGAGATTAAAGTAACTTTATCTGATATAAAACAAAGTTTGAGGTGGGAGAGATTAAAGTAACTTTAACCACATGAAACAAAGTTTGAGGTGGGAGAGATTAAAGTAACTTTATTTACATGTTACAAAGTTTGAGGTGGGAGAAATTAAAGTAACTTTATCTACAGGAAACAGAGTTTGAGGTGGGAGGGATTAAAGTAACTTTATCTGATGTGTAAAAAAGTTTGAGGCGGGAGAGATTATATTAACTTTATCTGATGTTTAACAAAGTTTAAGGTTAGAGAGATTAAAGTAACTTTATCTGATGTGTAACAAAGTTTGAGGTGGGAGAGATTAAAATAACTGTTTGATATGTAAACAAATTTGAGGCGGGAGAGATTATAATAACTTTATCTGATGTTTAACAAAGTTTAAGGTTAGAGAGATTAAAGTAACTTTATCTGATGTTTAACAAAGTTTGAGTTGGGAGAGATTAAACTAACTTTGATGTGTAACAAAGTTTAAGGTGGGGAAGATTAAAGTAACTTTGATGTGTAACAAAGTTTAAGGTGGGAGAGATTAAAGTCACTTTGATGTGTAACAAAGATTGAGGTGGGAGAGATTAAATTAATCTTATTTGATATGAAATAAAGTTTGAGGTGGGAGAGATTATAATAACTTTATCTGATGTTTAACGAAGTTTAAGGTTAGAGAGATTAAAGTAACTTTATCTCATGTGTAACAAGGTTTGAGGTGGGAGAGATTAAAATAACTGTTTAATATGTAACAAAGTTTGATGTGGGAGAGATTAAAGTAGCTTTGATATGTAACAAAGTTTGAGCTGGGAGAGATTAAAGTAATTTTGATGTTTAACAAAGTTTAAGTTGGGAGAGATTAAACTAACTTTGATGTGTAACAAAGTTTGAGGTGGGGAAGATTAAAGTAACTTTGATGTGTAACAAAGTTTAAGGTGGGAGAGATTAAAGTCACTTTGATATGTAACAAAGTTTAAGGTGGGAGAGATTAAAGTCACTTTGATGTGTAACAAAGATTGAGGTGGGAGAGACTAAATAAATTTTATTTGATATGAAATAAAGTTTGAAGTGGGAGATCTTAAAGTAACTTTATCTGATATGAAACAAAGTTTGAAGTGGGAGATCTTAAAGTAACTTTATCTGATGTGTAACAAAGTGTGCGGTAGGAGAGATTGAAGTAACTTTGTCTAATGTGTAACAAAGGTTGAGGTGGGAGATATTAAAGAAACTTTATCTATTTGTAATAACGTTTGAGGTGGGAAAGATTAAAGTTACTTTATCCGATGTGTAACAAAGTTTGAAGTGAGAAAAATTTAAGTAATTTTATCTGATATGTAACAAAGTTTGAGGTGGGAGATATTAAAGTAACTTATCTGATGTGTAACAGTTTGAGGTGTGAGAGATTAAAGTAACTTATCTGGTGTGTAACAAAGTTTGAGGTGGGAGAGATTAAAGTAACTTATCTGGTGTGTAACAAAGTTTGAGGTGTGAGATTAAAGTAACTTTATCTGATGTGTAACAAAGTAAGAAGTGGGAGAGATTAAAGTAACTTTATCTGATGTGTAACAATGTTTGATATGAGAGATTAAAGTAACTTTATCTGATATAAAACAAAGTTTGAGGTGGGAGAGATTAAAGTAACTTTAACCACATGAAACAAAGTTTGAGGTGGGAGAGATTAAAGTAACTTTATTTACATGAAACAAAGTTTGAGGTGGGAGAAATTAAAGTAACTTTATCTACTGGAAACAGAGTTTGAGGTGGGAGGGATTAAAGTAACTTTATCTGATATGAAACAAGTTTGAGGTGGGAGAGATTAAAGTAACTTTATCTGATGTGTAACAAAGTTTGAGGCGGGAGAGATTATAATAACTTTATCTGATGTTTAACAAAGTTTAAGGTTAGAGAGATTAAAGTAACTTTATCTGATGTGTAACAAAGCTTGAGGTGGGAGAGATTAAAATAACTTTGTTTAATATGTAACAAAGTTTGATGTGGGAGAGATTAAAGTAGCTTTGATATGTAACAAAGTTTGAGGTGTTTGAGATTAAAGTATCTTTAATGTGTAACAAAGTTTGAGTTGGGAGAGAATAAACTAACTTTGATGTGTAACAAAGTTTGAGGTGGGGAAGATTAAAGTAACTTTGATGTGTAACAAAGTTTAAGGTGGGAGAGATTAAAGTCACTTTGATGTGTAACAAAGATTGAGGTGGGAGAGATTAAAATAATTTTATTTGATATGAAATAAAGTTTGAGGTGGGAGATCTTAAAGTAACTTTATCTGATATGAAACAATGTTTGAAGTGGGAGATCTTAAAGTAACTTTATCTGATGTGTAACAAAGTTTGTGGGAGAAATTAAAGTAACTTTATCTGATATGAAACAAAGTTTGAAGTGGGAGATCTTAAAGTAACTTTATCTGATGTGTAACAAAGTGTGCGGTAGGAGAGATTGAAGTAACTTTGTCTAATGTGTAACAAAGGTTGAGGTGGGAGATATTAAAGAAACTTTATCTATTTGTAATAACGTTTGAGGTGGGAAAGATTAAAGTTACTTTATCCGATGTGTAACAAAGTTTGAAGTGAGAAAAATTTAAGTAATTTTATCTGATATGTAACAAAGTTTGAGGTGGGAGATATTAAAGTAACTTATCTGATGTGTAACAGTTTGAGGTGGGAGAGATTAAAGTAACTTATCTGGTGTGTAACAAAGTTTGAGGTGGGAGAGATTAAAGTAACTTATCTGGTGTGTAACAAAGTTTGAGGTGTGAGATTAAAGTAACTTTATCTGATGTGTAACAAAGTAAGAAGTGGGAGAGATTAAAGTAACTTTATCTGATGTGTAACAATGTTTGATATGAGAGATTAAAGTAACTTTATCTGATATAAAACAAAGTTTGAGGTGGGAGAGATTAAAGTAACTTTAACCACATGAAACAAAGTTTGAGGTGGGAGAGATTAAAGTAACTTTATTTACATGAAACAAAGTTTGAGGTGGGAGAAATTAAAGTAACTTTATCTACTGGAAACAGAGTTTGAGGTGGGAGGGATTAAAGTAACTTTATCTGATATGAAACAAGTTTGAGGTGGGAGAGATTAAAGTAACTTTATCTGATGTGTAACAAAGTTTGAGGCGGGAGAGATTATAATAACTTTATCTGATGTTTAACAAAGTTTAAGGTTAGAGAGATTAAAGTAACTTTATCTGATGTGTAACAAAGCTTGAGGTGGGAGAGATTAAAATAACTTTGTTTAATATGTAACAAAGTTTGATGTGGGAGAGATTAAAGTAGCTTTGATATGTAACAAAGTTTGAGGTGTTTGAGATTAAAGTATCTTTAATGTGTAACAAAGTTTGAGTTGGGAGAGAATAAACTAACTTTGATGTGTAACAAAGTTTGAGGTGGGGAAGATTAAAGTAACTTTGATGTGTAACAAAGTTTAAGGTGGGAGAGATTAAAGTCACTTTGATGTGTAACAAAGATTGAGGTGGGAGAGATTAAAATAATTTTATTTGATATGAAATAAAGTTTGAGGTGGGAGATCTTAAAGTAACTTTATCTGATATGAAACAATGTTTGAAGTGGGAGATCTTAAAGTAACTTTATCTGATGTGTAACAAAGTTTGTGGGAGAAATTAAAGTAACTTTATCTGATATGAAACAAAGTTTGAGGTGGGAGATCTTGAGGTAACTTTATCTGATGTGTAACAAAGTTTGAGGTAGGAGAGATTAAAGTAACTTTGATGTGTAACAATGTTTAAGGTGGAAGAGATTAAAATAAATTTGATGTGTGATAAAGGTTGATGTGGGAGAGATTAAAGTAAATTTGATGTGTAACAAAATTTGAGGTGGGAAAGATTAAAGTAACTAAATGATGTGTAACAAAGTTTGAGGTGGGAGAGATTAAAGTAACTTATCTGATGTGTAACAAAGTAAGAAGTGGGAGAGATTAAAGTAACTTTATCTGATGTGTAACAATGTTTGAGGTGGGAGAGATTAAAGTAACTTTATCCGATGTGTAACAAAGTTTAAGTGGGAGAGATTAAAGTAACCTCATCTGATGTGTAACAAAGTTTGATGTGGAAGAGATTAAAGTAACTTTGTCTGATGTGTAATAAAGTTTGATGTGCGAGAGATTATAGTAACCTATCTGATGTGTAAGAAAGTTTGCGGTGGGAGTGATTAAAGTAACTTTATCTGGTGTGTAACAAAGTTTGAGGTGGGGGAGATTAAAGTAACTTATCTGATGTGTGTAACAAAGTTTGAGGTGGGAGAGATTTAAGTAACTATCTGATGTGTGGCAAAGTTTGTTTTGGAGAGAGATTAAAGTAACTTTGTCTGATGTGTAACAAAGTTTGTTGTGGGGAGAGATTAAAGTAACTTTATGTGTAGTAAAGTTTGTTGTGGGGAGAGATTAAAGTAACATTGTCTGATGTGTAGTAGAGTTTGTTGTGGGAGAGATTTAAGGAACTTCGTCTTATGTGTAACAAAGTTTGTTGTGGGGAGAGATTAAAGTAACTTTGTCTGATGTGTAGTAGAGTTTGTTGTGGGGAGAGATTCAAGGAACTTCGTCTTATGTGTAACAAAGTTTGTTGTAGGGAGAGATTAAAGTAACTTTGTCTGATGTGTAGTAGAGTTTGTTGTGGGGAGAGATTCAAGGAACTTCGTCTTATGTGTAACAAAGTTTGTTGTTGGGAGAGATTAAAGTAACTATGTCTTAGGTGTAACAAAGTTTGTTGTGGGGAGAGATTAAAGTAACTATGTCTTAGGTGTAACAAAGTTTGTTGTTGGGAGAGATTAAAGTAACTTTGTCTGATGTGTAGTAGAGTTTGTTGTAGAAGGAAATTTAAGGAACTTCGTCTTATGTGTAGTAGAGTTTGTTGTGGGGAGAGATTAAAGTAACTGTGTCTGATGTGTAGTAGAGTTTGTTGTGGGGAGAGATTCAAGGAACTTCGTCTTGTGTAACAAAGTTTGTTGTGGGGAGAGATTAAAGTAACTTTGTGTTATTTGTAACAAAGTTTGTTGTGGGGAGAGATTACAGTAACTTTGTCTTATGTGTAACAAAGTTTGTTGTGGGGAGAGATTACAGTAACTTTGTTTTATGTGTAACAAAGTTTGTTGTGGGGAGAGATTACAGTAACTTTGTCTTATGTGTAACAAAGTTTGTTGTGGGGAGAGATTACAGTAACTTTGTCTTATGTGTAACAAAGTTTGTTGTGGGGAGAGATTACAGTAACTTTGTCTTATGTGTAACAAAGTTTGTTGTGGGGTGAGATTAAAGTAACTTTGTCTTATGTGTAACAAAGTTTGTTGTAGGAAGAGATTAAAGTAACTGTGTCTGATGTGTAGTAGAGTTTGTTGTGGGGAGAGATTCAAGGAACTTCGTCTTGTGTAACAAAGTTTGTTGTGGGGAGAGATTACAGTAACTTTGTGTTATTTGTAACAAAGTTTGTTGTGGGGAGAGATTACAGTAACTTTGCCTTATGTGTAACAAAGTTTGTTGTGGGGAGAGATTACAGTAACTTTGTTTTATGTGTAACAAAGTTTGTTGTGGGGAGAGATTACAGTAACTTTGTCTTATGTGTAACAAAGTTTGTTGTGGGGAGAGATTACAGTAACTTTGTCTTATGTGTAACAAAGTTTGTTGTGGGGTGAGATTAAAGTAACTTTGTCTTATGTGTAACAAAGTTTGTTGTGGGGAGAGATTACAGTAACTTTGTTTTATGTGTAACAAAGTTTGTTGTGGGGAGAGATTACAGTAACTTTGTCTTATGTGTAACAAAGTTTGGTTTGGGGTGAGATTAAAGTAACTTTGTGTGATGAGTAGCAAAGCTTGAGGTGTGAGAGATCAGAGTAACTATCTGATATGTAACATCGTTTGAGGTATGAGAGATCAGAGTAACTATCTGATGTGTAACAAAGTTTGGGGTGTGTGAGATCAAAGTATCTATCTGATGTGCAACAACGTTTGAGGTGGGAGAGATCAGAGTAACTATCTGATGTGTAACAAATTTCGAGGTGGGAGAGATTAAAGTAACCATCTACTGTGTAACAAAGTTAGAGGTACGGCGAGAATTAAATAGCTATCTGCTGTATAACGTAAAGTTTGAGGTTGGGGGATTAATATAAACATATCAGATGCGTAAAACCTATTTGCAGCCTTTTAAATCTATCTTCTTTTTATTACATATAATGGCAATAAAGATCTAAAATTAGTTGACTTTCCAAGTACTTAAATGAAGAACTAAATTCCATAAATGATAAAGAATCCATTTGTATTACAGGTTCGCTTTCGGAATACTTTACACAACTGAAAAAAACACATGGCAAGCTTCTGATATTTAACTAACTTCCTGGGAAACAAGACAATCCATACAGTGGTTATCGAGAGTAAAATTAAGGCATGTGAGTATATAGAGATTTCTTGTATCAGTTGATGCACACTTTACATGATGTTTTTATTTTCAATTTAAGAAATTTGAATGTAAGTATTTATAGAATTCTTGTATTGGGTTATGTACAATAAGTGACTGTTGTAGTTTCAGTTTGAGTTATTTGTGGATTGTACGAGTAGGGTCTCATTTAATTTTGTTACTTTTTGTAACAAAAATACAGCTTTCAAAGATTTTCATTGTAACCGAGTAAAACTTTCATTGAAATATATGTAGTTACATAATTATCTAACTATTATTTATTTCTTACAGTAAATGTGATGGATACTGTTAGCTCAATCATGGGAAAAAGAAGTGAATGTTCAAATTTCAGTTCGAGAAAACTTCTTGTATGTCAAAACGAAGACGAAGATGGAAATAAAAAGGCAACTTTTGAAACTTTTATATATTTTAAAAGGGCTTTGGATACAAGAGTTTCTTGTAACTCAAATATATTTCTATCATCTACTGAGTGGAAAGGTAGCTCTATCAGTCAACACTGCTGGACGTTTATGGCATGAAAACTATTTTACAGCACTGTTAGAAAAACCCGTAATTTTTATCGGATATTTCCCGTAAAAATATACTGTTCTCAACCGCATTTCAGTAAAATACAGGCGACCATAATTTTACCTCACATTGTTATTATCTTTTATGTGTTGGTAACCGTAATACCCCTCATTTACGTCAATATAACAGTTTTTAAAACTATGAAAATTCTAGAATAAATGTTGCCAGACTTTTGCCGTTTTTTTATTACTAATTTTTCAACAGTGAGGGCCACACACCTTGACCGCCAAAAATTAATTTCAAGTCATTAATGAGTAAAATAAGTACTACTTCCGCATCTTCTTCGAAGGCACTAGCAAGATAATCACCAGAATATTAAAGATTAACTTCCCATAGTAATGTGTTAGGAGTTCATTAGGATAAATGTATTTATGTCACCATTCTGCAAAAGGCTATGGATTATGAAGTCCTGACCATAGAAACATCCAATAGAATTGTTAATTTTAGTAAATTAAACTGCCTTTTGTTAAATCGATTATCAAGTATTTTTCACCTTGTAGGTGCTTAAAAGAAAACTACAATTAACAATGCCAATGTGGTTTTATGCAGAAAATAAAACGCATGAACATAAAAACGGATTATGTATCACAATTTGAATAGAATCATTTCAATTTTGTAAGAGAACTGGGTAACTGACTTTATAACGGTAATATCTATGCTGTAAAAACCGTTATGATAAGATATTGTAAGCTTCATATAACACCTGATATGTCTATATATGATCAATGAATGTCAATGCTGTGAGATAATCAAGAATTTAATGTAAACTTTTCTCACACAACCCTCTTAAAGGGAGAATACCTTGATGAAGTCCCTTTGCTTCTGTGTGGAATATCATTTTTATTTTGAAGCATTGCGACATGCAAGAGGGCTCTCGAACTGGGGATTCATTTTTTTTCCCCTCAGTTGGACTAGAAATTTATCTCATAATATTTCTATGGCTTATTACTACTTCAATCTCCTTATTTTTACCATGTCTCCAACCTTGCTGTTCAAACTCTATTCCTCTTTTTTTTTTTGGTGTCAATGACCTTTGATGTCAGGATGCCCTCACGAAATTGACTTAAAACGTATCACACAAAATGATACCAGAGGGTTTCTTAATGATCTACAGTAGTATCACTCTTTCTTGATTAAGACATATCAGCAGTTATATGGAGTTTACATGGCCTATCCTACACGCTTTTTTTACAGCATAGATATCCTAATGAATTCTATCATCCTATTCCCTTACAACATAACTTGAAACTCTTCTCATAAAACTGTGATACAATCCGTATTTGGTATAATCATGAATTTCATTTTCGGCATAAAACCACATTGGCATTGTAAATGGTACCTATCTTCAGCAGCAACAAGGTTATTATTTTTATTGTTATTATTGCTACTTGCTAAGCTACAACCCTAGCTGGAAGAGCAGAATGCTATAAGCCCATGGGCCGCAACAAGGAAAATAGCCCAGTGAGGAAAGGTAACAAGGAAAAATAAAATAATTTAAGAACAGCAACATCAAAATAAATATTTCCTTATAAACTATAAAAACTTTGCCAATTTACCATTTATTTTACTAGTATTGAGAAATCTACTGGATGTTTCCTTGTTTACGACTTGGTAAACCTTAGCATTTGCAACAGTTTAGGAAAATATAAATTTATACCAATGTACTGCCGACGCACATTATGGGAAATTGGTCTCCAAAATGTGTCGATTCAAATGCTAATATCTTCGAAGTAGAGCCAGTAATAGTACTCATTGTACTCACTGATAACTTGCACTTTTAGGTGTACCAGTATACGCCAGCAATTACACAACGATAAATGTGACCTGCTTCTATTGAGATATCTTGCAACAAAATGGTAAAGAAATTGCTACTATGGAGGAATTAGTTAATATTACTATTACTTGCCAAGCTACAAACACTAGTTGGAAAAGCGGGACGCTACGAACCAAAGGGCTCCAACAGGGAAAACAGTCCAGTGAGGAAAGGAAATAAGGAAAAACTACAAGAGAAGCTTATGAACAATAATAGCATTAAAATAAATCTTTTTATTTATAGCTATAAAAACTTGAAAATAACAAGACTATAAAAACTTCAAAATATCAAGAGGAAGAGAAAAAGACAAAATAGTGTGCTCGAGTGCACCCTCAAGTAATTCCGTAATACAATAGTTAAGAACGACATGGCTTTCAAAAAAGTCTCTCTTTTGGCTTTAGAAAACTTATTCCTCATTTATTTTTAAAGAATTGCAACAACTTTTCCACAAAATATAATTTCCTATCACATTTCTTCGGTGCAAAATTATGAACCTAGAAACCAAATATTTTTTATTGTAGGTAGTATTCGAAATATTTTTTTGAATTCTCATTTTTCTATTCTATGAAGATACTAATCCAATTGTTCTTTTATGTTTTCTATATTGTATATTCTTATATTAAACATTCTGTAATGCCTAGTTTCTATACGCTATTTTATTGCAGATTTATAACCAAGTGTCTTCAAAATTATTTAATGTTTTTTTACTTTAATGTACTAATATATATGTGAAATGCTCATTGTATTGGAATTACATAGAATTTATTCCAAAGAACAAAATTAAACTGAACGGAAGCAACAAGATTATTATATCAATATCGATTTCATGTGAATGTTAAAACTTATTATGATGCAGGTTTTTCTTGCAAAAAAAAAAAAAAAAAAAAAAAAAAAAAAAAAAAAAAAAAAAAAAAAAAACTTGCGATGATAATATTTGATTTTAACAGCTTTTCATTTGGTAGGAAAATATGCTTTTTTTTTGGCAACTATTTCAAGTCTATATTACCATACTAATACATTGTTTAGAAAAGCTAAAACCGAGGCATGCCAATAACAAATTACGTATTCATAAATAAAATCTTGAATGTGAATTTTTTTTTTTTTTTTTTTTTTTTTTTTTCCCTGGAACCCTCATTGATAATAAAATATATTTTACAGTAGTAGTTTGAAAACATATATACAATGTTTTAGTTTCTGCTTAAAAGGGGAGACCTTACTTAATTGATCGATTTCATAGTATCATTATTATTAAATAATTACATCATTTACCAGGGGAATGTATTATCCTGTATCAACCGATTAGAAATTATTTAAAAACTAGATTGAAATCCAAGCCCTTACTGAGAGAGAGAGAGAGAGAGAGAGAGAGAGAGAGAGAGAGAGAGAGAGAGAGAGAGAGAGAGAGAGAGAATCATTTACCAAAGGAATGCATTGTCCTGCACTAATTAATTAGAACTTAGCTAAAAGCAAGATCGAAATCCATTCCCTTACTCTTACTGAGAGAGAGAGAGAGAGAGAGAGAGAGAGAGAGAGAGAGAGAGAGAGAGAGAGAGAGAGAGAGAGAGAGATCATTTACCAAAGGAATGTATTGTCCTGCACCAATTAATTAGAACTTATCTAAAAGCAATATCGAAATCGAAGCCCTTACTGAGAGAGAGAGAGAGAGAGAGAGAGAGAGAGAGAGAGAGAGAGAGAGAGAGAGAGAGAGAGAATTTAGTTAAAAGAATGTATAACCCACATAGCGTTGATGTTATTACTAAGCAACCATAAAGAATAATCAAACCAAGTTTATGTGTATATATCCCTTAAGCATTGGTTTTCCCCCTCGGCAACGTCCGAAGACCGGAAATTCATTAAGTCTAAGAATTTACGATAGTTTGTTTTCACAAGCATTTTTTTTTTTTTTATCATCGCTCGTTATCCCCTTGCGTTAATTAACACATATAGACTTAAACTGTCATTGTTCCATATAGTTTATTTTCTCATGTTACAGTTATGAAATAACGAGCTACGTTCTTTGCAGAATGTTTAGGATTTATCAGATATGAATTTCTAGATTTATTTTCCGTGTTGGGCTGCTTCCCTTTCTGAACAGTTTTGTTTAAATTGTTCAGATTCTTGATCTCTGGCTACAGCTTGGTTTTAATAATAATAAGAGTGATGAATGACATTTATTCACTTCCTTAAGGTAACTACATATTAATATCATAAACACAGAGAGAAAGGGCTTCAATATTGAAGAAAATTTTTTTTTAATGTGAATTAAAATTTGGGAAGAAGATGGCAGACTTATGAGACGATTTCGGACACTGCTTCCCTTTCTGAACGGTTATGTTTACGTTGTTCTGATTCTTGATCCACGGCTACAGCTTTGTTTTTTGATAATAACAAAAGTGATAAATGACAATTATTCACTTCCTAAGGGTAACTGCTTATTAATGCAATAAATATAAACAGAAGGGGCTCAATCTTAAAGAAAATTCCTTTTTAAAGTGAATTTATATTGCGGAAGAAGATGGTACACTTCAGAAAACACCGTAATTTTAATCGGAAATTCTCCGTAAAAATATACGGTCCTCAACCATATTTCAGTAAAATATAGGCGACCGTAATTTTTACCCTACTCTGTTAACAATCTTTTACAGGTTGGCCACTTTCTCACACTAAAAATCGCCGCGAGATACTCGATGATATTATCTCAATTTCCAACTCCTTTACGTCAATATATCCATTTTTAAAACTAAAAAATAAAACTGCTAAAATTGTTGCCAGGCATTTACAGTTATTTTTAATGCAAGGTTAACAGCGTAAATTTTTGTGAGAATTTCGGACATTGCACTGCATGGAATGTCCTAATGCCTTTGCGAATCAAAATTCTTTCAAATTTGGTCTGAAAGGAACCTCTGGAAATATGAATGCCCGAAAAGCAATGCAAGAGAAATCTTGCTGAAATATTTTTCATGTTCATTTTTTAAAGCAGGTTGCACAAATTTTGTTGCAAGATAAATCTCCCTTTGGTTCCTTTTATAATCAAAATTGAGATATGTAGTCTCAAGAGGGGAATAAATA
>NC_090727.1:67938787-67946287 GCF_036898095.1 Palaemon carinicauda | reverse complement strand
CTTATCTCTATTAGTCTTTCATAGTTTATATATATATATATATATATATATATATATATATATATATATATATATATATATATATATAAAATATATATATATGTATTTATATATAATATATAATATAAATATATATTTATATATATATTATATAATATATATAATATATATAATATAATATATATAATATATATAACATATATATATATATAATATATATAATATATATAACATATATATATATATATATATAATATATATATATATAATATATATAACATATATATATATATGTATTATATATATATATATATATATATATATATATATATATATATATATATATATATATATACTATATATATATGCTTTATATATATATATATATATATATATATATATATATATATATACTATAATATATATGCTTTATATATATTATATATATATATATATATATATATATGTATATATATATTATGATTTATATATATATATATATATATATATATATATATATATATATATTATATATAATATATATATATATATATTATATATACAAATATATATATATTATATATATATAATATATATATATATATATATATACAATATATATATATATATATATAATATATATTATAATATATATATATATATATATATATATATATATATATATATATATATATATATATATATATATATTATATATATATATTATATATATATATATATTATATATATTTAATATATACATATATTATATATAATATATATATACATATATATGTATATATATATATATATATTATATATATATATATATATATATATATATATATATATAATATGTATAATACATATATATATATATACATATTATATATA
The DNA here is from genome assembly GCF_036898095.1 of Palaemon carinicauda. NCBI lineage: Eukaryota > Metazoa > Arthropoda > Malacostraca > Decapoda > Palaemonidae > Palaemon > Palaemon carinicauda. The sequence continues at coordinate 67,945,393 of NC_090727.1, read as the reverse complement.
TATATATATATATATATATATATATATATATATATATATATTATATATAATATATATATATATATAATATATATAATACATATATATACATATAAAATATATATATATATATATATATATATATATATATATATATATATATATATTCATATTTCATTACTCTAAGATTAAAATTCTGGTCAGGAAACTGTTCATAAACAACCACACATACCCAAACGCACAATAAAAACAAAACCTCCTTTTAACTTCGTTGGCGGATGTAAATATACTATAATATAATAAAACTCATTTTTATGCTTTAGAAAATTAATTGTAGTACTTTTCTTAACGCATAAACAAGTGCCTTCGGTTTAGATTAATAAACCGAACACTTATCCAGGAAGAAACCTAAATTGTCCAGAGTTATGTTGATATAATAATTGAAAATTGCAATATCGTAATGAAGCAAGTGTCTGAAATTAACTTATCGAGAAATTGATTGCAAATTAATTCAAGGGAATACAGAACTGAGAGGAATAACTCAAGATAAGGCGAATGAATTCCCCCTTTCGTGAATAGCCAATTGCTGATTCTGTAAAATTCCTGGTTAAGTAAACAGGCACTTTAACAATTGACTGCCTCACTCCTACACGTCTTCTGAACATCCCAAGACTTTAGAATGGGTGACTTAGCAAGATACCCACATCGTTCAGGTCATTAGAATCAAGACCCACATTGTGGTATCAGTGCTAATGAATAAAGGCTTGTATTGAACTTTGGCCTGAAGATAACTTTAATAATTTCTATGTCTGAGAGGCAGTTATTATTATTATTATTATTATTATTATTATTATTATTATTATTATTATTATTATTATTATTATTATTATTATTATCATTATTAGCTAAGCTACAATGTTAGTTGGGGAAAATCAAGATGCTATAAGCCCAAGGGCTCCAACAGAGAAAAATAGCCCAGTGAGGAAAGGAAATAGGGAAATAAATTAACTATATAAGAAGTAATGAACGGCTAAAAAAAATATTTTAAAAACGATGACAACATCAAAACAGATATTTCATATATAAACTATAAAAAGACTTATGTCAGCCTGTTCAACATAAAAAAAAAAAAATGCGGCAAGTTTGAACTTTTTGAAGTAATTCTACATCAGTTCGTATTTAGTGCTCGACAGATGAGTTCCTTAGCTACATGTTATATTACTTGAGCAATAATTGACTTAACGTCTCGTACCCGATTTAAAAAAAAGAATAACTTAAAGCTTTCTTGACAGTATGCTCAAACTAGAAGAGTGTGTTTGCAAATTTACCAATTCTTTGGTTGTTTAAAGGTTTAAAGGCCGCTCATGAATGGCAGAGGCAAAGACAGTGACATTGCCCTATCGAGCAAGACAACGTCCTATAGACTAACCATATATACATATAATCAACCCCCGAGCCCACTCTCCACCCAAGCTATGACCAAGGAGGGTCAGGCAAAGGCTGCTGATGACTCGGCTGATAGACCTATAGGCTTCCCCCCACCCATCCTTAGCTCACAAGGATGGTGAGGTTGCAGCGGACCAAAAAAACTTACGAAGTTGAACGGGACTAGCCCCAGTATGGCGTTCACCAGTCGGGGACGTTACCACATCAGCCACAACCAATCATCCGATTTTAATAAGATTACAAAAATATATAACTGGCGACTAAAAAAAATAACTATATCTGGACAACATATATCTTAGTTTGATTTAATTTAGAGGAATAAATTGAGAAATACATTTTATATATATTTGATCAAAGCTATACGAATTAGGCAATTATAAACCGCTGAGAGAGAGAGAGAGAGAGAGAGAGGAGAGAGAGAGAGAGAGAGAGAGAGAGAGAGGAGAGGAGAGAGAGAGAGAGAGAGCGTAAAACCTATAATATAAAATCTAAAGAAATTTTTAGTGAAGCCATTAGCCAAACCTGAAAAGAAATTTATCTGATGAATAACTGATTTTCCTCATCCACGGAAAAAAAAAAAAAGTCTGTATACTCTACTTCACCATAAAAAACAGGACAGATTCTCTGACTTAAACATTGCAAGAGAGAGAGAGAGAGAGAGAGAGAGAGAGAGAGAGAGAGAGAGAGAGAGAGAGAGAGAGAAATAGAATGAATTATCCATTTCATTCTCCAACTTTATCTTGGGTTAGAGTTCTCCTGCTTGAGGGTTACACTCAGAGACACTATTCTATCTTATTTCTCTTCCTCCTGTTATGTTAAAAGTTTTATGGTTTATATAGAAAATAGAATATTTTATTTTTCCTTATTTCCTTTCCTCACTAGGCTATTTTCCTGTTGGAGCCCCTGGGCTTATAGCAACCCAGCTTCTCCATCCAGGGTTGTAGCTTAGCAAGTAATAATTATAAAATAATAAAATAAAATAATATAATAAAATGATAAAATGATAAAATGATGAAATCATAGAATAATAAAAATAAACTAATATAATAAAATAATAAAATAATAAAATAATAAGATAATAAAATAATAAGATAATAATAATAATAATAATAATAATAAGTAATAATAATAATAATAATAATAATATAATAATAATAATAATGAAGTCAGGTCTGAAAGAGAAGTAATTAGAAATATATTAAATCCTATTGCAAGGTTCCCTCCTGTCTATTGACACACACTCTGGCTTTCCATTCAGACCGACAAATGGACAATTTTTGAGGCACAAAGCCTCTGGATCATACGTTCAGGAGATAGCCAGATGTTGCACTTCGAGAGACGTTCTTCTCATGGACTATAAATTGACTTTTTACTTTGTCATTCCTCCATTGCACGTGGAATCTAAACTGATCTTTGAATTTTTATTTTTATTCGACTATTTCCCACATTCTCAGTAAATAATACAAAATAGTAATGATTTGCAAATAAATAAATGAATAAATAATAAATAAATAATAAATATCAATAAATATCAATAATAAATAAATAACAACAACAACAACAACAACAATATTTGAATCCGTAGAACTTCAAAAGTTCAAACTAGCAGCTAATGTTTTTATGTTGAAAAGGCTTACACGAGTCTTTTTTTGTATACTTTATATATGGCATTTCTGTGTTGATGTTGTTAGTGTTTTTGAAATAATTTATTGTTATTTTTTTTTTCTCATCGTTTATTTATTTCCTTATTTCCTCTCCTCACAGAGCTATTTTTCCCAGTTGTAGCCTTTGGCTGTAGAGCAGCTTGCTTTTCCAACTAGAGTTATAGCTTGGTTAGTAATAATAAAAATAATAATAATAATAATAATAATAATAATAAATAATAATAATAATAATAATAATAATAATAAAAATAAAAGAACTGCTAGTGATTTTAGCCTTCTGGAAGCATTACAAATGAGGTAGAAGTCAAGGTGTTAGTTGCGGCGTAGCCAAGGATTTTGGCCTTGTGGAAGAGTTCAAAATTGTTGTAGAGGCTGTGTAGTAAGTGGAGTGGTAGTATCTGTGGCTTTCCCTCTAATATTAATCTAAAGAACAAGAGATTTTTACGGTACCAATTATCTCCACACCATGGCTCTTACATTATTCTATACTTATAAATTTGCCGTAAAAACTGTAAAATTCCCGGAATAAACGTTGCCAGGCTTTGCAGTCTTAAAAAACGGATATATTACCGTTAAGGAGTGATATTACCGTCACCAACCCGTAAAAGATAATAAAAAAAAGTAGGGTAAAAATTGCGGTCGCCTGTATTTTACTGAAATACGGCTGAGAGCAGGATATTTTTACGGAGATATTTTTAACGGTGTATATTATCTATAATAGGAAAAGAGTCCTAACTGGCATAAAACCAGCTTCATCTTAACCAACAAGCCACCCAGATAATCCAAATAAACTCTTGTATATCCCATGCAGTTAATTTTCCAATGCATATGATGACATAATCACGGGAAAGAGAACAGTTTGAGCTGTCTATGTTCCCTCGTAGATCAGGCCATGGAGAGTTATTTTTACAAGAGGGTTTATCTAGAACGCCAAAGTTCGTGAAATTAGTTTAAAACCAAGACAGACGTGAAGATGAGACCATTAACATCTCTGAAAAAATATTTTGTAGTTCCACAACACGTTGCAGTTTTTATTCAGATCTCGCAATTTTCATTTTCACCCTACGTCAAGTGGTCCCATACTACTACTACTACTACTACTACTACTGCCCCCCCCCCCCCTTCCTCCTACCCCTCTTTCCTCCTCCTCCTCCTCCAACCAAAATTCGTGAAAAATTTCAGTCCTTATTGACCTCAGACCTCAATTTATTCCCTGATCATAATTCGAATAGAGTGCAGGAGAGTTAAGCAATGACGTCACAAAATCCTTTCTTATAAGAACAATGTGCTGTGCGTGTGTATGAGAGAAAGTGAGAGAAAGTATGTATGTTTAGGGTGTATATGTGCGTCCGTGTGTATGAGAGAGAGAGAGAGAGAGAGAGGAGAGAGAGAGGAGAGAGAGAGAGAGAGAGAGGAGAGAGAGAGAGAGAGAGAGAGAGAGAATTTTTGTGGGCACTTTACACGGAAACTACAATACCAATTTTGACCAAACTTGATAGTCTGTTGGGTATTATTCCAAGGATGAATCTGTAATAATTTGGATAAAATACATCAAAGTACAAGTACGCAAAAGTACTTTGAAAATAATCGCAATGTCATTTTTTTTGTTTGTGAACAACATACGCAGAAACTACCGAACCAATTTCAACACAAACTTGGTGTACATATGGGATATGACCCAAGTACAAATCTTAACTCTCTACGAAAATACATTGAAGTACAAGTACGAATTGGAGTTAAGAGCAAAATAAGACTTCTGTATGTTTGTTTGGGAACAACATTACAAAAAACTACCAAACGAATTTCTACGAAGTTTGGTGGACATTGTGGGGTATGACCAAACAACACATCCATTAGATATTGAAAAAATTACATCGAAGTACAGGTACGCAGTGGAGTTAAGAGCAAAATAAGACTGCGATTGGTTTGTTTGTGAATAACATTACGAAAAAATTACCTAATTAATTTCAACAAAATTTAGTGAACATTTGGGGTATGACCCAAGAACATATCTATTACAGTTTGAAGAAAATACATAAAAGTAAAAGTATGCAGTGGATTTAAGAGCAAAATAAGACTGTTTGGCATAACGAACGTATGCTCTCTACTGAGTGCCCCTCTAGTTCCACTGGAAAGCTCCCATAATCGTTAAATAATGGACTGAGAAGGAATGAAACAGAGTGACTTGTACTAGTAATAATTGTCAAATGCATAAAAACTTATTCAAAACCAGTTAGAATCTAGGGGGCGGCACTCGGTAGAAAGTATACCTCCACCGGGGCAGCTAATTTATCGAATTTTTGCTCCATCTTGACCTTGACCTTTGACCTAAACATTTATCAATTGTCGTGGATTTTTATACACTCAAACAGGAAAAAAGTTTGAAGTCTCTGTGACAACGATGTCCAAACTTATGGATGATTACGTGAATTGTACATTTTGCTTGACCGTGACCTTGACCTTGACCTTCCAAAATTTAATAATTTTCAGCTTTTTACATAACAGTTAATCCCTGCAAGTACCATATCTCTACGATTAGAATTGTGGCCAGGAACCTGTTCACAAACAAACAGGAGGTAAAACATAACCTCCTTCCAACTTCGTTGGCGGAGGAGAAAAATATGGTTTATATGGTTGCCAAGAAATTAAAGTATACTATTACCCTTAAATTGATTATCTAAGTTTACACAACCTTGAGTTAAAGACTTTATAACTTTACAAGATGGCAAATAACAGCAAAAAAAATCTATTCGAAAAATCATAAAGCTAAATTTCTTAAAACTAAAAGACTAATCGTAAAATTTCACCGATAGATATAATCTCCTTAATATATCAAAGGTTTAGCTCCACGATTTAATAAGAATTAAATGAAATTACAGTCCTTCACTTCACCAATTAGCTAAACTTTCCAGTTTGCACTACGATTACGAAACAGATACCTCTCCCCCTTGGAAAGAGACACCATGGAACTAGGGGGCATAGAATTTTACGACAGAGAGAGAGAGAGAGAGAGAGAGAGAGAGAGAGAGAGAGAGAGAGAGAGAGAGAGAGAGAGAGAGGATCTGTATGTATGTTTGGAGTGTATGTGCCTGAATATGTGTGTGGAGAGAGAGAGAGAGAGAGAGAGAGAGAGAGGAGATGAGAGAGAAGAGAGAGAGAGAGAGAGAGAGAATCTGTATGTATGTTTGGAGTTTATGTGCCTGAATATGTGTGGAGAGAGAGAGAGAGAGAGAGAGAGAGAGAGGAGGAGAGAGAGAAAGAGAGAGAGAGAGAGAGAGCGAGAGAGGAGTGAGAGAGAGAGAGAGAGAGAGAGAGGAGAGGAGCGAGAGAGAGGAGAGAGAGAGAGAGAGAATCTGTATGTATGTTTGGAGTTTATGTGCCTGAATATGTGTGGAGAGAGAGAGAGAGAGGAGAGAGAGAGAGAGAGGAGAGAGAGAGAGAGAGAGAGAGAGAGAGAGAGAGAGAGAGAGAGAGGATCTGTATGTATGTTTGGAGTATGTGCCTGAATATGTGTATG
>NC_090727.1:67918476-67938287 GCF_036898095.1 Palaemon carinicauda | reverse complement strand
AAAAAATAATTTTTTCTATAGAATCCATACATAGGAAGTGGATCAGGAGGCTACATAGATCATTTTCAGGAAGAGAGAGAGAGAGAGAGAGAGAGGAGAGAGAGAGAGAGAGAGAGAGAGAGATTCTCAAGCCACCTAAGCTACAAAACAATAAATTTGAAAATAGTTATTCAAAACTTTCTCTATTTGCGTATTCTTTTTCGTATTAATATAAACTGAGAAAGATACACTGTTAAAAATTTGCATAAAAAACGTTAAATACCTGGCCACATTTATTCCAGGATTTTTACCGATTTTAACGGATATATTGACGTAAAGAAGTGATATTACGGTCACCAACCCGTAAAAGATAATAACAAGGTAAGGTAAAATTACGGTCGCCTGTATTTTACTGACATACGGCCGAGAACAGTATTTTTATGGAGAATTTCCGATTAAATTACGGTTTTTTAAACAGTGTAGAATAAATAACGTAAGGTAAGGTAAATTTACGGTCGCCAGTATTTTACTGAAATACGCCCGAGAACAGTATTTTTATGTAGAATTTCAGATTAAAATTGCGTTTTTTTTAACAGTGTATAATAAATAACGTATATGTGGAAGAAGGCTCAGTTGCTTAAATATCCTCTCCTAGTGGGCTTTTAGTAATTTCCACAAGTCAATACACAGCTAATTCTTTCAGGTCTTTTGTGCCTCCCTTTATGCGAGTTGATATAATGATGAGACTTTCCAAGCTGTAGGTATGGAGCTTTCTTGTTATTTTGTGTAAGTTTAGAGAGTTTTACAATTATGAAATCTCCTCCATCTATTTATAAATAAAGTTTTTGACAATATTTTTGTTGGAATCTACACGTTTTTGGTTGATGAAACACCCAAAATGTGACTTTTTATACATTTTTTTCCTCATGGTAATTATCAAATAATTTTTTTTCGGATTTATAATGTTTTTCCCCAAAAAATAATTTTGATAAAAAATACGAATAAAGATTTAAATATATGAACATCGCAATTTATTTGATCTATTGTATTTATATATCTTAAGTATACAAAATCTAGTAAATCTATGAAATACGTTGTCCGTTTGAAATACTCTTTTAATCTTTTAATATATCAATAGACTGATATTTGTCTATTTATTACTATGAATTTTCTTTCAGTATTTACAGTCAGCATTGACGGGCGAATACAATAGATAAGGAGAAATATGTTCATGTGATTTTTTTTTTTTTTGGGGGGGGGGGGGGGCGGGCTATGCTCACAAATTTTGATCCATCACAAGTCCTTCAGTAATAATGATAATGTCAACATTTGACCTATATCCTTATACAATAGTTCGTGGATGATATATTAGATGAAAGTATGGGGGGTGGGGGGTGTTGGGGGGGGGGGGGGGGGCACTCAGAGCACAGACCTCCGCCAGAGCAGTTTATTTCTCTACATTTAGGACTGAATTTTGAAGTTTTGGTCGTCCATGACCTTGACCTTTAATCTTCCAAAATTTAATCATTTAATCCCTACAAGTCTCATTACTTTAGGATATAAATTGTGACCGTATGGTTGATGACCGGAATTTGACCTTTTGCTTGACTTTGACCTTGGACTCTACCTTGAACTTCGACCTTAATATGTACTAATTAGCGTGGATTTTCATACACTCACATATCAACCACGTTAGAAGTCTGTGTCAACGGTGTCCAACTTATGGCTGATCTACGTGAATTGGAAATTTTGTTTGACCGTGACCTTGACATTTGACCTTGACCTTCCAAAATTATATCTTTCTAGATTTTCACATAACAGTTAATCCCTGTAAGTTTTATTACTCTAAGATTAAAATTGTGGCCAGGAAACTGTTCACAAACAACCACACATACACCCAAACGCACAAACAGGGGGTAAAACAAAACCTCCTTTCAACTTCGTTGGCGGAGGTAAATATACTATGATATAATAAAACTCATTTCTATGCTTAAGAAAATTCATTGTAGTACTTTTCTAAATGCATAAACAAGTGCCTTCGGTTTAGATTAATAAACCGAACACTTATCCAGGAAGAAACCTAAATTGTCCAGAGTTATGTTGATATAATTCAAAATTGCAATATCGTAATGAAGCAAGTATCTGAAATTAACTTATCGAGAAATTGATTGCAAATTAATTCAAAGGAATACAGAACTGAGAGGAATAACTCAAGATAAGGCAAATGAATTCCCCCTTTCGTGAATAGCCAATTGCTGATTCTGTAAAATTCCTGGTTAAGTAAACAGGCACTTTAACAATTGACTGCCTCACTCCTACACGTCTTCTGAACATCCCAAGACTTTAGAAGGGGTGACCTTAGCAAGATACTCAAAATCGATCAGGTCATTAAAAGCAAGACCCACATTGTGGTATCAGTGCTAATGAATAAAGGCTGTATTGAACTTTGGCCTGAAGATAACTTTAATAATTTCTATGTCTGAGAGCAGTTATTATTATAATCATAATCATTATTATTATTATTATTATTATTATTATTATTATTATTATTATTATTATTATTATTAGCTAAGCTACAATGTTAGTTAGGAAAATCGAGATGCTATAAGCCCAAGGGCTCCAACAGAGAAAAATAGCCCAGTGAGGAAAGGAAATAGGGAAATAAATTAACTATATAAGAAGTAATGAACGGCTAAACAAAATATTTTAAAAACGATGACAACATCAAAACAGATATTTCATATATCAACTATATAAAGACTTATGTCAGCCTGTTCAAAAAAATTGCTGCAAGTTTGAACTTTTTGAAGTTAATTCTACATCAGTTCGTATTAGTGCTCGACAAATGAGTTCCTTAGCTACACTGTTATATTACTTGAGCAATAATTGACTTAACGTCTCGTACCCGATTTAAAAGAAAGAATAACTTAAACCTTTCTTGACAGTATGCTCAAACTAGAAGAGTGTGCTTGTAAATTTACCAATTCTTTGGTTGTTTAAAGGTTTAAAGGCCGCTCATGAATGACAGAGGCAAAGGACAGTGACATTGCCCTATCGAGCAAGACAACGTCCTATAGACTAACCATATATACATATGATCAACCCCCGAGCCCACTCTCCACCCAAGCTATGACCAAGGAGAGTCAGGCAAAGGCTGCTGATGACTCGGCTGATAGACCTATAGGCCTCCCCCCACCCATCCTTAGCTCACAAGGATGGTGAGGTTGCAGCGACCAAAAAAACTTACGAAGTTGACCGGGACTAGCCCCAGTCTGGCGTTCACCAGTCTGGTACGTTACCACATCGGCCACCACCAATCATCAGATTTTAATAAGATTACAAAAATATATAACTGGCGACTAAAAAAAAATACTATATCTGGACAACATATATCTTAGTTTGATTTATTTAGAGGAATAAATTAAGAATACATTTTATATATATTTGATCAAAGCTATACGAATTAGGCAATTATAAACCGCTGGGGAGAGAGAGAGAGAGAGAGAGAGAGAGAGAGAGAGAGAGAGAGAGAGAGAGAAAGCCTATAATATAAAATCTAAAGAAATTTTTAGTGAAGCCATTAGCCGAACCTGAAAAGAAATTTATCTGATGAATAACTGATTTTCCTCATCCACAAAAGAAAAAAAAAGGTCTTATACTCTACTTCACCATAAAAAACAGACAGATGTTCTGACTTAAACATTGCAAGAGAGAGAGAGAGAGAGAGAGAGAGAGAGGAGAGAGAGAGAGAGAGAGAGGAAATAGAATGAATTATCCATTTCATTCTCCAACTTTATCTTGGGTTAGAGTTCTCCTGCTTGAGGGTACACTCAGAGACACTATTCTATCTTATTTCTCTTCCTCCTGTTATGTTAAAAGTTTTTATGGTTTATATAGAAAATAGAATATTTTATTTTTCCTTATTTCCTTTCCTCACTGGGCTATTTTCCCTGTTGGAGCCCCTGGGCTTATAGCAACCAGCTTCTCCATCCAGGGTTGTAGCTTATTAAGTAATGATAATAAAATAATAAAATAAAATAATATAATAAAATGATAAAATAATAAAATAATAAGATAATAAAATAATAAGATAATAATAATAATAATAATAATAATAATAATAATAATAACAATAATAACAACAATAATAATGAAGTCAGGTCTGAAAGAGAAGTAATTAGAAATATATTAAATCCTATTGCAAGTTCCCTCCTGTCTATTGACACACACTCTGGCTTTCCATTCAGACCAACAAATGGACAATTTTTGAGGCACAAAGCCTCTGGATCATAAGCTCTGGAGATAGCCAGATGTTCCACTTCGAGAAGACGTTCTTCTCATGGACTATAAATTGACTTTTTACTTCGTCATTCCTCCATTGCACGTGGAATCTAGACTGATCTTTGAATTTTTATTTTTATTCGTCTATTTCCCACATTCTCAGTAATAATACAAAATAGTAATGATTGCAAATAAATAAATGAATAAATAATAAATAAATAATAATATCAATAAATAAATAACAACAACAACAACAACAACAACAACAACAACAACAATAGTTGAATCCGTAGAAATTCAAAAGTTCAAACTTGCAGGAAATGTTTTTATGTTGAAAGGCTGACACGAGTCTTTTTTGTATACTTTATATATAGCATTTCTGTTTTGATGTTGTTAGTGTTTTTGAAATAATTTATTGTTAATTTTTTTTTTCTCATCGTTTATTTATTTCCTTATTTCCTCTCCTCAGAGCTATTTTTCCCAGTTCGAGCCCTTGGTCTTATAGCAGCTTGCTTTTCCAACTAGGGTTATAGCTTGGCTAATAATAATAATAATAATAATAATAATAATAATAATAATAATAATAATAATAATAATAATAATAATAATAATAATAATAATAAACGAACTGCCAGTAATTTTAGCCTTTTGGAAGCATTACAAGTGAGGTAGAAGCCGAGGTGTTAGTTGCGGCGTAGCTAAGGATTTCAGCCTTATGGAAGAGTTCAAAATTGTTGTAGAGGCTTTGTAGTACGTGGAGTGGTGGTACCTGAGGCTTTCCTCTAATATTAATCTAAAGAACAAGAGATTTTTACGGTACCAATTATCTCCACACGATGGCTCTTATATTATTCTATACCTAAAAATTTGCCGTAAAAACTGTAAAATTCCCGGAATAAACGTTGCCAGGCATTTACAGTCTTAAAAACGGATATATCGCCGTTAAGGAGATATATTACCGTCACCAACCCGTAAAAGATAATAAAAAAGTAGGGTAAAAATTGCGGTCGCCTGTATTTTACTGAAATACGGCTGAGAGCAGGATATTTTTAGGGAGATTTTTTAACGGTGTATATTATCTATATAGGAAAAGTCCTAACTGGCATAAAACCAGCTTCATCTTAACCAACAAGCCACCCAGATAATCCAAATAAACTCTCGTATATCCCATGTAGTTAATTTTCCAATGCATATGATGACATAATCACGGGAAAGAGAACAGTTTGAGCTGTCCACGTTCCCTTAGTAGATCAGGCCATGGAGAGTTCTTTTTACAAGAGGGTTTATCTAGAACGCCAAAGTGCGTGAAATTAGTTTAAAACAAAGACAGGCGTGAAGATGAGACCATTAACATCTCTGAAAAAAATATTTTGTAGTTCCACAACACGTCGTAGTTTTTATTCAGATCTCGCAATTTTTCATTTTCACCCCACGTCAAGTGGTCCCATACTACTACTACTACTACTACTGCTACTACTACTACTACTACTACTCGCCCCCCTTCCTCCTACCCCTCTTTCTCCTCCTCCTCCTCCAACCAAATAATTTTGTGAAAAAATTCAGTCCTTATTGACCTCAGACCTCAACTTATTCCCTGATCATAATTCGAATACAGGGCATGAGAGTTAAGCAATGACGTCACAAAATCCTTTCTTATAAGAACATATGCGTGCGTGTGTATGAGAGAAAGTGAGAGAATGTATGTATGTTTAGGGTGTATATGTGCGTACGTGTGTAAGAGAGAGAGAGAGAGAGAGAGAGAGAGAGAGAGAAGAGAGAGAGAGAGAGACTTTGGAAGCTTAAAGAAATCACGTTCACTTAGATGATACATAACAAACTGTCGTCTTCTGTTTGTTTTTTGGGCACCTTTACACAAAAACTACAATACCGATTTTGACCAAACTTGATAGTCATGCTGGGTATTATTCCAAGGATGAATCTGTAATTATTTGGATAAAATACATCAAAGTACAAGTACACAAAAGTACTTTGAAAAAAATCGCAATGTCATTTTTTCTTTTTTTATGTGAACAACATACGCAAAAACTACCGAACCAATTTCAACCAAACTTGGTGTACATATGGGATATGACCCAAGTACAAATCTTAACTCTCTATGAAAATACATCGAAGGTACAAGTAAGAATTGGAGTCAAGAGCAAAATAAGACTTCTGTATGTTTGTTTGGGAACAACATTAGGAAAAACTACCAAACTATTTTCTACGAAGTTTGGTGGACATGTGGGGTATGACCAAACAACAAATCCATTAGATATTGAAAAAAATTACATTGAAGTACAAGTATGCAGTGGAGTTAAGAGCAAAATAAGACTGCAATTTGTTTGTTTGTGAATAACATTACGAAAAAATTACCGTATAAATTTCAACAAAATTTAGTGAACATTTGGGGTATGACCCAAGAACATATCTATTACAGATTTAAGAAAATACATAAAAGTAAAAGTATGCAGTGGATTTAAGAGCAGAATAAGACTGTTTGGCATAACGAACGTATGCTCTCTACTGAGTGCCCCCTCTAGTTCCCACTGGTAAGGAAGGAAAACAGAGTGACTTGCACCAGTAATAATTGTCAACTGCATAAAACTTATCAAAACCAGTTAGAATCTAGGGGGCGGGACTCAGTAGAAAGTATACCTCCTCCGTGACAGCTAATTTATCGATCTTTTGCTCCATCTTGACCTTGACCTTTGACCTAAACATTTATCAATTGGCGTGGATTTTCATACACGCTAACAGGAACAAAGTTTGAAGTCTCTGTGACAACGATGTCCAAACTTATGGATGATTACGTGAATTGGCCATTTTGCTTGACCGTGACCTTGACCTTGACCATCCAAAACTTAATGATTTTCAGCTCTTTACATAACAGTTAATCCCCTGCAAGTACCATATCTCTACGATTAGAATTGTCGCCAGAAATCTGTTCACAAATAAACAGGAGGTAAAACATAACCTCCTTCCAACTTCGTTGGCGGAGGAGAAAAATATGGTTTATATGGTTGCCAAGAAATTAAAGTATACTATTACCCTTAAATTGATTATCTAAGTTTACACAACCTTGAGTTAAAGACTTTATAACTTTACAAGATGGCAAATAACAGCAAAAAAATCTATTCGAAGAATTATAAAGCTGAATTTCTTAAAACTAACAGACTGATCGTAAAATTTCACCGATAGATATAATCTCCTTAATATATCAAAGGTTTAGCTCCATGATTTAATAAGAATTGAATGTAAATTACAGTCCTTCACTTCACCAATTAGCTAAACTTTCCAGTTTGCACTACGATTACGAAACAGATACCTCTCCCCCTTGGAAAGAGACACCATAAATTAGAGGGTCATAGAATTTTACGACAGAGAGAGAGAGAGAGAGAGAGAGAGAGAGAGAGAGAGAGGATCTGTATGTATGTTTGGAGTGTATGTGCCTGAATATGTGTGGAGAGAGAGAGAGAGAGAGAGAGAGAGAGAGAGAGAGAGAGGGGGGGGGGAGGGGCCTGTATTGTTTATGTTTGGAGTGTATGTGCCTGAATATGTGTGGAGAGAGAGAGAGAGAGAGAGAGAGAGAGAGAGAGAGAGAGAGAGAGAGAGAGAAAGGGGGGGGGAGGGGTCTGTATTGTTTATGTTTGGAGTGTATGTGCCTGAATATGTGTGGAGAGAGAGAGAGAGAGAGATGAGAGAAGAGAGAGAGAGAGACAGAGAGAGAGAGACGGGGGGATCTGTTTTATGTTTAGAGTGTATGTGCCTGAATGTGTGTGGAGAGAGAGAGAGAGAGAGAGAGAGAGGAGAGAGAGAGAGAGAGAGAGAGGGGGGGATCTGTATGTATGTTTGGAGTATGTGCCTGAATATGTGTGTAGAGAGAGAGAGAGAGAGAGACGAGAGAGAGGAGAGAGAGAGAGAGAGAGAATCTGTATGTATGTTCGGAGTGTATGTGCCCTGAATATGTTTGGAGAGAGAGAGAGAGAGAGATGAGAGAGAGAGAGAGAGAGAGAGAGAATCTGTATTATATTTAGAGTGTATGTGCCTGAATGTGTGTGGAGAGAGAGAGAGAGAGAGAGAGAGAGAGAGAGAGACTCTGTATGTATTTTTTTGGAGTGTATGTGAATGCATATGATTTGTGTGTGTGTGGAGAGAGAGAGAGAGAGAGAGAGAGAGAGAGAGAGAGAGAGAGAGATGTATGGCATTGGGTAGTGTTAAAGTTATAAGGCAAAATGGTGTTACACATTTCAAACTTTGAGAAATATTCGTTAATAATGACAGCGCCATATATCATAGGCTTTCACTATAAACTGAAAAGCTTACTAAACTCACTGGGAACTTTATTAGCACCTTATTACATAAACTTATTGAAATTAAAAATAATCAAAAAATGTTATTCAATGCCATTTATGAATTCATCCGTGGAAAACATAAGAATTTCTAGCCAAACAGGAATTCGATATAAAAAGTGAACAAGTGCTGGTCGTTTTCACGTAGTGAGTCTCTTGAAGTAATGAGTTCTGGTGCATAATAATCAAAGTATTGAGTAAATAATATTTGAACACCACTGACGATGTTCAAATAATATTTGCACACCACTGACCATGTTCAAATAATATTTGCACACCACTGACGATGTTCAAATAATATTTGCACACCACTGACGATGTTCAAATAATATTTGAACACCACTGACGATGTTCAAATAATATTTGAACACCACTGACGATGTTCAAATAATATTTGAACACCACTGACGATGTTCAAATAATATTTGAACACCACTGACGATGTTCAAATAATATTTGAACACCACTGACGATGTTCAAATAATATTTGAACACCACTGACGATGTTCAAATAATATTTGAACACCACTGACGATGTTCAAATAATATTTGAACACCACTGACGATGTTCAAATAATATTTGAACACCACACCACTGACGATGTGCAAGTACATAGTTTATTTTGGGGAGACTAATAATGGGTTACTGCGCATGCGTTGTTTGCTTTTGCCAGCTGTTATATCTTTTATAGGACTTAAATTAGCAGGCATTTTGAACCAATCAAGAGTTTTTATGTATTTATGTACATATTCCTTGTTGTTTTACACCATCCATTCTCACACCAAACCCTTCCTCTTCCGTTTAAAGGTTTAAAGGCCCCTCATGAATGGCAGAGGTAAGGGACAGTGCCATTGCCCTGGGTAGCAAGGCAATGCCTAAGATTGATCATATATACATAAGCTCAGTGCCTAAGCTTCCTCTCCACCCAAGGTAGGACCAAGGAGGGCCAGGCAATGGCCGTTGTCTGCAAGTAGGCCTATAGGCTCCTGCCCCCAAATTCCATATCCTTAGCTCACAAGGATGGTGAGGTTGCAGCAACCAAAGGAACTAAGAAGTTTGACCGGGACTCTAACCCCAGTCTAGCGTTCACCGGTCAGGGACATTACCGCATCTTCCACCAAAACCCTTCAGTTTAAAGATTTAAAGACCACGCATGAATGACAAAGGTAAGGGCCAGTGACAATACCCTAGAGATGGACCATATATACATAGGCTCAGCGCCCAAGCTCCATCTCCACCCAAGGTAGGACCAGGGAGGGCCAGGCAATGGATATAAGGTCTTCCATAATTCCCCATTCCGAGCTCACAAGGAAAGTGAGGTTGCACACACTGCCAGAAAGTAACTAGTTTGAGCGTAATTCGAACCCCAGTCCGACAGATCACCAGGCAGGGACGTTTCCAATTGGCCACTATGACATCTGTTACAAGAGGACTGTTTTCTCATTTCAATTGATTCCGAAATTTTATAGTAATTTAACCCAGTAAAAGATTAAACTATCAACATTGCCTGTTCACTATATACCTATTATTTCTCAACTGAAAGTCAAAAATATCACCGAAATAATTACCATATGGCTGTTGTGGGCAGCATCTTAGGGTAGACGTTACATTTTGTAACTATTATACAATCCGGTAGAGAACGTTTAATTACGAGAAAAAAGTCACGGGGAAAGAAAGATTAGTAATTGGAAGCAATTCAAATATTAGGTATTTAAATTACATGTAATTATGATATTTTAATTGCACGTAAAATATATGAACAAAACATTTCTCCAATTCTCTATCTTGTGGTTTTTTTGTGGATTTCTTACAATCATTATTGGTGCAAATATATGATTTTTGGCTCTAGGGCTTTCAAACACGAGGCCCCAAGGCTATGCAACAACATCCCACTATCCGAAAGACTAAAGATATTAAGGTTTTCAAGACTAAACTGAAGACACTAGTTTTCCAAGTTTTTCGCTTATAGGGATTTAACAATTAATACGGAATACGCCGTGTAATACACAATATACCCCAAGAATTATTAAAACAGATCTTGTAGGTCCAGTAATGCGTAGGGCTCCCCTGTGTGATAGGACCAGAATAGTCCTTTAAGTAAGTAGAATAAGTTAAATATCCTGACCTAAATGCCTGGTTCCACTCCAAGATCATTCATAATATCGGCTTATATAATCATCATCTCCTCCCACGCCCATTGACGCAAAGGGCCTCAGAGGATTCATTGGATAAATTCATCAAAGAATAGCCAGTTCATTGTGATGCACAGTGCCTATCTAAGTAAGGCAAGTTGACCCTTGCCGGTCCATACCAATTCCAGTAAGATCATCCCGCACACATCAGAGTAGAAGACAAAAAGACATTTTGTCTATCGCCTCAAACCCAATCCGTCACCCTGATGCCTGCGACTACATCGAGATTTAGGGGGCATTTCCTATACACCTAAGTCCTAGTTATCCACCAGGTTGCTCATCCGCTTATATAAACGTTGGCAAACCTGGATGCCTAAGGTTTACAGCCCAGCACAGCAATATATCGGCTCACACATGGGAGTTTGCACTTATGAAAATGGTAAAAAATGCATAAAAACACTTGGGTACCTAACTGGAAAAACATATGGTTCACATATTTGGTTAGAAATTAAATTGCCATGTAATTACCAAATCAAATAATGAACAGCAGAGATATATGGTTCATATATTTAGATAAAAATTAAATTGCCATGTAATTACGAAGTCACATAACGGACTGCAAAAATATATGGCTCACTCATTTGGTTAGAAATTAAATTGCCATGCGATTACCAAATCAGATAACCGACTACAAAAATATATGGTTCATATATTTGGATAGAATTTAAATTGCCACGTAATTACCAAATCACATAACGGAGTGCAAAATATATGGTTCTCTCATTTGGTTAGAAATTAAATTGCCATGCGATTACCAAATCAGATAACCTACTACAAAAATATATGGTTAATATATTTGGCTAAAAATTAAATTGCCCTATAATTACCAAACCAGAAAACTAACTGTAAAAATATATGGTTCTCTCATTTGGTTAAAAATTAAATTACCATGCGATTACCAAATCAGATAACCAACTACAAAAATATATGGTTCATATATATGGATAGAATTTAAATTGCCATGTAATTACCAAATCAGATATTAAACGGCAAAAATATATGGTTCGCATATTTGGCTAAAGATTGAATTGTCCTCTAATTACCAAACCAGAAAACGAACTGTGTTAAATATATGGTTCTCTCGTTTGGTTAGAAATTAAATTACCATGCGATTACCAAATCAGATATTGAACGGCAAAAATATATGGTTCATATATTTGGATAGAATTTAAATTGCCATGTAATTACCAAATCAGATATTGAACGGCAAAAATATATGGTTCATATATTTGGATAGAATTTAAATTGCCATGTAATTACCAAATCAGATATTGAACGGCAAAAATATATGGTTCATATATTTGGCTAAAAATTTTATTATTATATGAGTACCATATCAGTTATTAGTAAAAAATCTAATTAATTAATTAAAATAACGTAAATCATAATTTTTAAATTATTTGATACGAACCCCGGAATCAGGTTACTTATCAAGAGAAACATTGAACAAAAATACTGACCTTTCCTTGAATTATTTTACGAGTGTACAGTAATTCTATAGTTACGATTACACCTCAAAATATCTCGTACAGTGAAAAATAAAGAACGCTTTTATTAGCTAAAATTACTTCAGTACCGAATTCCAAAAATAATTGGAGACATAGAAAAAACCATAACCTATTTTTCAAATACTAATACTCATACATCTGCTTTCGATATTTACTTTTATTAGCAAAAATTCCAAATTCCAAAGTCTTAATACCAAAAATAATGTGAGATATGAAAAAAATCCAAATCTGATTTTCAAGGACTAATACAACTGCTTTAAACATTTACTAGAATAACTATCAAATCTATATAAGGAAACTCAAAACGTCTGTGGCAAAACAAAACCTTCCCTTACCGTCAGATTTAAAATCTGGCGTGATGCCAAGAATCTAAAACATACCCCAACGCTAATTCACTAACACAAAATAAATATCACGAACGATAAGGATTTAAGTTGGATAGCTTTAGGTGCCTATATAATAACATATTTCCAAGTTAGAACCCCTTAAGCCAAGTAAAACTATAGCATAGTTTACCCATGGACTCTGGAGAGAAAGTAAGTGTTGTTTATGATTTCTCATAAAAAAAAATTTTCTTTCTTTTTTTGAGACTCAAAGATTCTTGTTTTCTTTACTATGATAGTTGAGCTGCATAATTATATGGGAATAATTCAGACCCAGACCTGCACTGAACGCTTAGGTTATTAGGATATAAAACTTAATGAGAAAATTATGTTTGGCAACAAAGACATATACTTGTTCGAAATCTTCTCTTTTTTGTGGTAGCGAAGAAAAGAATGTTTTTAATGCACATAACTCAATGGGCTTTTAAGTTATCTATATCAGAAGAGTAAATGAGACTTATATCTAAAGAACTGATATATAAATATATGAATAATGATCAGGTTTCTTAAAATTAACTAAAATCTAGTTTTTCCTTAACGAAAATATTGAAAAACTGATTTAAGGGAATAGATTGTGTAAAAAATTCACGAATATAATTCATATGAGGTCAATATTGACGCTTGTTAATCAACGTAGAAATCCATTAAAGGTTTAAAGGTTACTCATGAATGGCAGAGACAAGGGACAGAACAATGCCCTAGAGACAGGACAATACCCGAGGCCTAGAGAGAGATTCTTATAGACATACTTATAAGCAGTCAAAACCACGGGGGAGAGAGAGAGAGAGAGAGAGAGAGAGAGAGAGAGAGAGAGAGAGATTTTCATAGACATACTTATAAACAGTCAAAACCAGGAGAGAGAGAGAGAGAGAGAGAGAGAGAGAGAGAGAGAGAGAGAGAGATTCTCATAGGCATACTTATAAACAGTCAAAACCAGGAGAGAGAGAGAGAGAGAGAGAGAGAGAGAGAGAGAGAGAGATTCTCATAGGCATACTTATAAACAGTCAAAACCAGGAGAGAGAGAGAGAGAGAGAGAGAGAGAGAGAGAGAGAGAGACTTCCTGACAACAAACGTTTGAAATTCCAAATTGCTAAACATTTTACCCTTCATTTACCCGATGACTCCACCAGAAGAGAATAACGAGAGAGAGAGAGAGAGAGAGAGAGAGAGAGAGAGAGAGAGAGAGAGAGAATAATTCTATTACCAATTTGTGTTGATCCTTACCAGACTTGGTCATCGACTCCTGACAACGACTCCTGACATTCCGAATCCAACTGATTAAACAATGAAAACAAATACTCATTGGATTTGTATATTTTCCCTTTCCAGCACCCATCGCCCCACACCTATACTCCCCCCTCCCTCTTCCTACTCCCTTCCCCTCTTTCTATTCCCTCCCTTCATAAATCGGAGTCTGGCCTTTAAACCTGGTCTAAATGAAAAGTACACAAGACGTAAAATCAAACGAGGTTTGGACTTAATTCTTTAAAGGCAAAATATTTATTGTTCGAGACTAAAGTCCTTTAGGTTTTATCTATATAAATAAAGAGAGTTTTTACTTGTATGGAATCATGTGTTTTTACCTCCGCCAACGAAGTGGGATGGAGGTTATGTTTTCACCCCTGTTTGTGTGTTTTTTCGTCTGTGAGCAGCTTCGTGGACACAATTTTAATCGGAGAGTAATGGAAATTACAGGGATTACCTTTTATGTAAAAAAACTGGGTATAGTTGAATTTTGGAAGGTCAAGGTCAAAGGTCATGGTTGTGGTCAAGCAAAATGTCTAATTTACGTATTCAGCCATAAGTTTGAACATCACTGTCACAAAGACTTCAGACATGGTTCATATTAATATTATAATGTCAAAGTAGACACTACGACACTTCAAGACCACCAAAAGAATTAACAACTTGACCTACACACCAACAGGGAACACCCCTATCAAATACTTTTCACTTCATATAAAATCAACATGACTGAGAAAAAAATATTTATTGTATGCATGAACATTAAGTAACAAGTAAACAAAGAAATCAACACAAACAAGATAAGTTTCTAACTCGTTTTCATGGCCAAAAGAATTTCAATCTTACCACCTCTATAGCAGTGTTGCAAACAGCGCGGAAATTTTCTCTATGTCTGTAGGGACAAACCGCCTTAAGACGAGTATTTTAAGTTTACAAGACTGTTCTGAAACTGTATCTCATTTCGCTGAGCGAGGAAGAGATTGCTCGTGAAATGAACTCACAAATTTCTTGTGGTTCATCCATAAAAAAAGAGGCGGTCAGGAAAAAATGGTGATGATAGAAATAAAGACTTGCAAATCTCTTTCATCTCTAAGGGAATGTGGTAATAGAAGTAATGTAAAAAACATAAGAAAAATTGAGAAATGTTATAATTACCTCAACCAACGAAGTTGGAAGGAGGTTACGTTTTCACCTCGGTTTGAGCTTTTGTTTGTGAACAGCTTCCTGTACACAATTTTAATCCTAGAGTAATGAAACTTGGAGGGATTAACTCTTTTGTAAAAGGCTGGAATTAATTAAGTTTTGGAAGGTCAAGCTACAACGTCAAGGTCACGGTCAAACAAAATGTCCACTTCACGTAATAATTTTGAACATCGTTGTCAAAGAGACTTAAAACTTAGTTCACATTTGAGTGTATAATCTATTCTACCCTTACCAAGAGGAAAGTAGCCACTGAACAATTACAGTGCAGTAGTTAAAGGGAAAAACACATTTGTTTAAAAAATATACGGTACATGAACTCCTTGGGCTTCTCTAAATCGTGAAAAGCTAAACTTTCACTTTCTCTTTCTATTGAGAAAACCTAACCTCTCTCTCTCTCTCTCTCTCTCTCTCTCTCTCTCTCTCTCTCTTGAAATACAAGAGTATTTAGATAATTGATAATTTTGTCTTTCCATGACCTAAATAGAATGTTAATAAAATCTCTCTCTCCCTCTCTCTCTCTCTCTCTCTCTCTCTCTCTCTCTCTCTCTCTCTCTCATTTTTCGACCGATAAGTTTATTTAGATAATTGATCAATTTGTCTTTCATTGCTATTACCTAAGTAGGATGTACAAAATTTCTCTCTCTCTCTCTCTCTCTCTCTCTCTCTCTCTCTCTCTCTCTCTCTCGTCAAACAAACAGTGAAAACTCCAAAACTGAAATGCCAGGACACGAAGAAACAAAACAAACATCTCGCGAGTTATATTGGACAAAACTTTTAAACATAGTGGGACGCAGGACTCTTCCCCAATAGAACTCTGGGCCGGGCCGTCGGGAAAGCAAGGGCATTGAAGTCGAAAATGAGCAAACACTGGCAAGATCAGCAAGAAGAAGACGAAGAAGAAGAAGAAGAAGAAGACAGAGGACAGTGATTGCTTGAGAACCTCTCGGAAGGAGTAATGGTTTCTCAAGTGTTTGTCCTTTGCTTGGAGTCGTGTTTCTCCCACCTGTGGCTGACTGTGTAATGTCTGTTATTTTCGTAGATGATGAGAGAGGGAAGTGACTTGGCTGAACCCCGGGTGAGAGAGAGAGAGAGAGAGAGAGAGAGAGAGAGAGAGAGAGAGAGAGAGTTTTCCTAGAATATTATGGGATATAGCAGGCCATTTCGGGATATTGACAATACTTTTATTAACTGTCATTAATAATAATTTTCCTTTAATTCAAATTTTCCAGAATATTCTTGGGAAAGGACAAATCAATTCGAAACATTGATAATGATTTTTTATTAACTGAATTCAATAATCATTTTCCTTTAATTCAGTTTTCCTGGAATACCTTGGGAAATGGCACATAGATTTGAGAGACTGACAATGTTTTTATTATTTGAATTCAATAATCATTTTCCTCTAACTCAGTTACCCTAGAATATCTTGGGAAATCTGAGATATTGTCAATGTTTTTGTTAACTGTACTAAAAAATAATTCCCTTTAATTCAGTTACCCTAGAATATCTTGGGAAATTTGAGATATTGACAATGCTTTTATTAACTGTATCAAAAATAATTCCCTTTAATTCATTTACCCCAGAATATCTTGGGAAATTTGAGATATTGGCAATGCTTTTATTAATTGTATTCAACAATTATTTTGCTTTAATTCGGTTTTCCTAGAATATCTTGGGAAATTTGAGGTATTGACAATGCTTTTATTAATTGTATTCAACAATTATTTTGCTTTAATTCAGTTTTCCTAGAATATCTTGGGAAATTTGATATATTAACAATGCTTTTATTAACTTTATTAAAAAATATTTCCCTTTATTTCAGTTACCCTAGAATATCTTGGGAAATTTGAGATATTGACAATGCTTTTATTAACTGAATTCAATAATAATTTTCCTTAAATTCAGTTTTCCTAAAATATATTGGGAAATTGCAAATCAATGCGAGACATTGACAATGCTTTTATTAACAGTATTCAACAATTACTTTGCTTTAATTCAGTTTTCCTAGAATATCTTGGGAAATTTGAGATATTGACAATACTTTTATTAACTGTATTCAATAATAATTTTCTTTGAATTCAGTTCTCGCCAGAATGTCTTGGGAAATGTCACACCATTTAGAGATATGGACATTCCTTTTATTTTAACCACTACATCCTTCTAAACTGCCATAATCGGGTTTTCTCTATTTTTTTTTTTTTTTTAAATTTTCAAAGACTTCGTTCCAAAAATTTGTTTATTCAACATCAGTTCTCTCTCTTCAGATGTGAAATGAAAGACTTTGGCTGGGAAGTTAGCGAGAAACATCGTTAGGGGAGAGTTTACAAAGGGAGATTTTTTTTTTTTTTTTTTTTTTTTTTTACTGAAGATTGGGGGTAACAGTTTCCTGTAAAGACAGGGAAGTCTTTACAGAGATTTTGAGATAAGATAAAGTTTCTTTTTCTGGGTGTGAGTTGGAAAAACTTACTCCCCTATAAAGTTATTTCTTGTGTTTACTTTATTCTCCAATATAAATCAAATTAATGAATGTGTGGATATATGAAGCCAGATTTCCCTCAATACAGTTATGTTTTATATGTACTTTATTCTTTAGTTGATGTATTTTTTGACATTGCCCAAGTCATTGCAACTTCCTTTTTACTTTTACTTTGTTGGTTGAATTTTTCATATGCTGCAAACTGCATTTAAAGTGTACATTGTTAAAATTTTTGCAATAAAAAGGGTAAAAATCCTGGAATAAAATTTGCCAGCCATTTGCCGTTTTATGGTTTGGGAGAAGTATTAAAGTATGGAATTTTTTTGTGATTTATATACTGTTTTTTTTATTCCATTAAAAACAAGGGATAAGTCAGAGTGAGTATCAGGAAGTCTGTAGCCCGAGACCGTAAGGGATCAAATTAGGGGTTAACTACTGCACTATAATTGTTCTGTGGCTACTTTCCTCTTGGTATAAGAGACTCTTTAGTTAGGGTAAGCTGCTCTTATAGGAGAAGGACACTCCAAAATCAAACCATTGTTCTATAGTCTTGGGTAGTGTCATAGACTGTACTATGGTCTTCCACTGTATTGCGTTGGAGTTATCTTGCTTGAGGGTACACTCAGGCACACTATATAATCTTGTTTCTCTTGCTCTTGTTTTATTAATGTTTTTATAGCTTATATAGGAAATATTTATTTTATTGTTTTTACTGTAATCAAAACATTTGATTTTTCCTAGTTTCCTTTACTCACTGGTCTATTTTCCTTGTTGGAGCCTTGGGCTTATAGCATCCTGCTCTTCCTACTAGGATTATGGCTTAGCTAATAATAATAATAATAATAATAATAATAATAATAATAATAATAATAATAATAATAATAATAATAATAATAATAATAATAATAACAACAACATTCAGGCGCACTATCTGTTTCCTTACTTCCTTTCCTCACTGGGCTATTTTCCCTGTTTGACCCCTTGGGGTTGTAGCATATTGCTTTTCCAACGATGGTTTTAGCTTAGTTAGTATTAATAATAATAATAATGATAATAATAATAATAATAATAATAATAATAATAATAATAATAACAACATTCAGTCACCCTATTCTTTCTGGTTCCATACTTCCTTTCCTCACTGGTATTTTCCTTGTTGGAGCCAAGGGCTTGTAGCATCCTGCTTTTCCAACTAGGGTTGTAGCTTAGTAATAATAATAATAATAATAATAATAATAATAATAATAATAATAATAATAATAATAATAATAATAATAATAATAATAATAATAATAATGACAAAAACCGAGTGAAATACAGCTTCCAATTCCGGTCTGAACTGAAATACATTCGATTCAGATTATGTGAATTTAGCTTGAATATCAATTTGCATAAAAATCTTGCATATGATTGAGGTACAAAATAATTCGATTCAAATGACATTACTGATGCCATAGAGATTTGATATTCTAATGGCTTTATTTAATGCCAAAAGAGTAATTTGTACATCGTGTTTACGGGTATATTTGGGTATTTCTTAATTGAATACCAGCCCGATTTACATTCATAATGAATGAACAACATTTTGGGTGACAATTACGCTTTTATTATTATTATTATTATTATTATTATTATTATTATTATTATTATTATTATTATTATTATTATTATTATTTTCTAAGCTACAACCCTATTTTGGACAAGCAGGATGCTAGAAGCCCAAAGGATCCAAAAGAGAAAATAGCCCAGTGAGGAAAATTATTATTGTTATTATTATGTATTGTTGTAATGTACTATATTTCAAGTGTTTCAGGTATTGCACAACATTGCATCATATTGCATGAATAAGACATGTTATGCTTTGATCATAAGAGTAATGATTTGTTTTGGTATTAGGATTCAAACATTTGTTGATTACCTCAGATAGGATGTGATTCTTTATGATTTGTACTGGAGTAGGATTTAAGTCTTTTCAGAGCGATGCTCTTTTGTTTAGCAATGTTTTGGTTTATGAGA
Organism: Palaemon carinicauda; assembly: GCF_036898095.1. Classification (NCBI taxonomy): domain Eukaryota; kingdom Metazoa; phylum Arthropoda; class Malacostraca; order Decapoda; family Palaemonidae; genus Palaemon; species Palaemon carinicauda. The sequence continues at coordinate 67,918,654 of NC_090727.1, read as the reverse complement.
TTTGTGTAAGACGCTCCATATGCACTTGGGAGTCAGCTGTCACAGAGTAAAGTTCATTATGTAGTCTTTTATACATAAAACGTATTTTTATAATACCAACGTATTATTACCCATCAAGCTATATTCGACGACGTCAGATGGGATCAGCTGAGAAATAATTACTAATAATTGATCATCT